>NC_056522.1:326004888-326053455 GCF_019175285.1 Sceloporus undulatus | reverse complement strand
ATAATAATAATAATAATAATAATAATAATAATAATAATAATAATAATAATTATTTGTATACCGCCCTCTGGCAAACCAATCCAGGCGGTTAACAACAGTAAAATATAAAATATGACAATTAAAAACACTTTATCCCTCCCCCCCTTAAGACAGTATTAAACAGTATAACATATTAAAAACACAATACAAAGCATAAAACCAGCAGTTAAAACTAAAAACCCTGATATCCCTCTGTTGATCCTCAACCATCACTAAGATGGGGCCACGAGAGGAATGAGGGAATCAGGGAACCTGGGCCGTGATGGTTAATCTGGAAAGGCCTGCCGGAAGAGATCCGTCTTGACCGCTTTTTTAAAGCTGTCTAATGATGTTATCTGACGGATCTCATCCGGCAGGTCGTTCCAGAGTTTGGGGGCGACAGCAGAGAACGCCCTCTGGGAGGTTGCCGCAAGCCTAGATTTTAGAGGCTGCAGTAAGTTCCTCCCAGAGGACCGGAGAGCGCAGGGAGGATTGTATGGGAGGAGGCGGTCCCTGAGATAGCTTGGACCCAAGCCATTTAGGGCTTTAAAGGTGATAACCAACACCTTGTACTGGGCCCGGAAGCTGATAGGCAGCCAGTGGAGGAACCTCAAAACCGGAGTAATGTTATTAGCCTCATTAGGGAAACAGCCATGGACACATTTATGAGGACAATGCAATATGCAAAACAGCCTAGTTCTGAAAAACCTAACATAAAACAACATTTACAGATATCCCTCCTTATTGCTTTTCTTGGTATATACTCATTTTGCTGCATGAGCCACTACCAGATTTCATATTTACTTTGGCTGTCACTGGACACTGCAAGTGAAAGAATCTTTCCTAAGAAACTTGAATTGTGAAACATCATTGATTACAATCATCATCAGAAATTAATTATGTGTGATTTGACAGAAGCAATTGTAGATTTCTTGCTTTATTATTAAGAATCTCTCACGTATATGGGGAATCATGCAATACATTGAAGAAAGGAAGGAGGAAGAAAATATATGTAGCTATTTGGCTGTAGTTTGCTCAGTATACTTTTCTGGAAAATACTCATTCATTCATTCATTCATTTAATATCCACTTCTTTCATATGGGAGCCAAGATGACTATATAATTAAACCATTTTAGCAAATCAAAATAATTCTTGGAAATGTAATTACAACTGACTGTACTATTGTTTGTTTCAGTTGCTGCCAGGTTTGTTTGCCTAAATTCACCTTTGAGTTCAAATGAAAGATGAAGGACTTTTGATGTGATATGACCTAAAAGAATAAACACAATTCTTGTAGTCTGAGGGAGTTTGCATATCTGCACAACACAATTTAATTTCATTAAAAGCAAAATCTGAGTTTTCTTTGAGGGATTCTAGTTAGACAACACATGCAAAGAGAAATTTAAACATTTTAAATAAAATGTTTAGCGGCAGCTAAAAAGGCCAATTCTATTTTAGGCTGCATCAATAGAAGTATAGTGTCTAGATCAAGAGAAGTAATAGTGCCACTGTATTCTGCTCTGGTCAGGCCCCACCTAGAATATTGTGTCCAGTTCTGGGCACCACAATTCAGAAAGGACATTGAGAAACTGGAGCGTGTCCAAAGGAGGGCGACAAAAATGGTGAAGGGTCTGGAAACCATGCCCTATGAGGAACGACTTAGGGAGCTGGGGATGTTTAGCCTGGAGAAAAGAAGGTTAAGAGGTGATATGATAGCCCTGTTTAAATACTTGAAAGGATGTCATATTGAGGAGGGAGCAAGCTTGTTTTCTGCTGCTCCAGAGAACAGAACAATGATTGCAAGATTTACAGGAAAAGAGATTTCACCTGAACATTAGGAGAACTTTCTGACAGTAAGGCTGTTCGACAAGTTTGGAACACTACTCCTCGGAGGGTGATAGCGTTCTCCTTCCTTGGCTGTCTTTAACGGATGGCCATCTGTCAGGGATGTGTTGATTGTGATTTCCTGCATGGCAGGGGGTTGGACTGGATGGCCCTAGTGGTCTCTTCCAACTCTACGATTCTATGATTCTATGATTCTATGATTTTATGAAAATGAATACAGTGGTACCCCGGGATACGAATGCACCGCCTTACGAAATTTCCGGGTTACGAAAAAAATCCATAGAAAAAAACTGTTCCGGGTTACGAAGGTTATTTCGGGTTACGAAAAAATTTTTGGTGCTTTTCGGCGCTATTTCGCACGAAATCACGGCTTTTCCCCATTAGCGCCTATGGCTTTTTCGGCTTACGAAGCATTTCGGGTTACGAACGCGGCGGCGGAACGAATTATTTTCGTAACCCGGGGTACCACTGTAAATGGGTTATTGGGGTCCTCATAAAGAAATAATAAATTAATTTCGTAGCAATTAAATTAAGTAGAATTAATTTCCCAAAAGGATTGTTCAGTTCTTCAAGCCAATGGTTTTTAATCTGTTTGGGAACTCTGGAGTTTATTTGGAATTTCTCATTGACATCAAACATGGAGCATTATGTCCCAGAATCCTTTGCATCCTGTTAAGAGTTCTTTGGTAAATTAGTTGATTTGGAAAGACATAAAGTTTGAAAACTATACTTAAAAGCTAGCACATGTCTTCTCTTCAGAATAGCCTTATTTCTAATAACAAAAAGAGAATAAGGTGCTGATGATGTCTTGCAATTAGCATGCATCATAGAAACTTACTGACATTTGATACAATTCAGCAATCGCTGCTCCCACAGGCCCATCACACCTTTCAATAGGGCTTGATTCACATTTCTGTACAAACCCTGCTAAAATGACCTGAAACAGAACAGGGACAATGCCTAGTGAATCGTGAACCATTAAAATCTGTTCTCAATGCCAGACATATTTTATTTCATCTTTTACTGCATTAGTCTTCCTTTGGATCCTACAAACATCTGATTAGAGTTACCTTAAAAGTATGGAGTTTATATTAGAGATGAGACCAAATAATTAAAGAAAAAGGGGGGAAAAAGACCTTGATCACAACAACCTTGAACTTTGAGAAAGTTCAGAACTGATCCAGATTTTACAGCTGGGCCCCATCCCTTTCTTTAAATATTATTTCAGGGCTGAAGGCTGCTGCAACCGACAACAAAAGAACACTCAGCACCTCAGTCTGTGTAGCTGATTGTTTTCTCCCTTCATATTGCTCATGCAGTAGTTGCCCTTTAATCTCTTTTTTTCCCCCTTGCAATAAGGGCATCATTTCTTAATGCCCCGATTTTAAATGTTCTTTGCAGAAACATTAATTTCAGTGAAGTCTGCACTGAAACTGAACTTGAAGGATTCCATTTTAAGTGACATGGACTTACTTTCTTAATTTTTTTTATACTTCTGCAAACTCTACTCAAAGTTGGTGACCTTCACTGTCTCAGAAAACAGAGAAATAAAACTAGTCTGGCCAGCTGAGCTAAATATACTCTGTCTCCCAGGCAAAGAATACCTCAGAGAAGGCAGCATACCTGCATTTCTACATACTTACATCAAACAGGAGAGGCATGGGACCTTTCACACTACAAAAATGTAGCAATTTGACTCCACTTTAACTGCTACATTTACATCCTTTGGAATCCTGTGATTTGCACTTTAGGGAGATTGTATAGAATTCTCAACCAGATGATTTGAACAACAAACCCCAGATTTCCATAGAATGCAGCCATGGCTGTTTAAAGTGGAATCATAATGCCACAGTTGTGTAGTGTGAACCGGCCCCTAGTGGATATATGAGAAAATTTGCTGTCTGCCTCACCCAACCAGAAATCTCTGAATACATTGTCCTGGAGGCAAAGTCAGAATCCTATCCTTTCCCACAACAGAACCAGACATCTTTTGGTGACAATAGCACTTGAGGTTAGGAAAGTATTTGCCCCTTTGGGATGTTGAGGTATTCAAGACCTCCTCATGTAAATTCCTCGCCACCACCAGCAGAAGTCAACGTCAAAGGACTGGGGAGCACTTCCCTCAACCAGGGAAAGGCAGAAGACATCTTCTCTCAGCTAAGAATCATAGCCAGATGCTGCCCTGGGGCTACCTGCCCACCCACAGCCACTAAATAGCAGGTGGGGTGTATTCCATCTTTTTGCTTGTGCCTTCTGAAAAGGGGATAAGGGACCACATGCTATCCTGTGACCAGAGTACTGAATGGTACCCATAGCAATAGTAATAGCAATGACATTTCTACACCTCTTAATAGTGAACTAAGCACTTTCTAAGCACTTTACAAACTGCAAGCCAATTGCCTCCAATAAGCTGGGTACTCATTTTACCAATCTATGAAAGGATGGAAGGCTGAGTAAAGCTTGGAGCTTTGGGACTGAACTCAAAACCTTGTGGCTGCAGTATTGGCATTTAACTATTTTGCTACCAGGGCTCATCTTCCAGCCTCCTATTCCCCTCCAGCTCTGCTCTGACTGTGTGGGGGAGAGGCTTGCATACCCTAATGAAGTTGTGAGCTATGCTGGCAGTGGTATAATAACCACCGGTAGGGCCTCCCATGCCAGACAGGTCACAACCGAAGGGTCTGACCAAGAGCGCCAAAGGGCAGGATGGGCTCTCTAGCCTTATGGCAACCATCCTAGGAGAAGGAAAACTCTAATCCCAAACACGGGCAGATGGTGCTCGTCTAACCCTGTAAGGTCAACCATCTAAGAGAAAGAAACTCTAATCAAACCTACGACCCAAGGACCTCGCTGCCACTGTCCATGCTTGTCAAGGCCTCAGCAGACGAACCTCTGGTTTAAAGGGTGAGGCCAGTTCTCTGCATGCTGCGCTCCACCAGAAAAATCCATTGCACAGGCTCGAAGGATACATTCAACGTCATCAACACACTTGTAGAAAGCACGGATGAGTCCTTCCTGAATTTTTGTTCGCAAAGTAAAGCCAAGAAGAAGAAGACCAGCTCCAAATGGTCTCCAAATGGTATCCATATAGTATAAGGCCACAACCCATCTTGAGCAACAGCTGGTGACTTCCATGTCAGTGGGACAGTAGATCCAACCCAGGTTTCAGTATGAATAAAGGAGCTATTCAAGGTGCTGAACTATCCCATGGGGTTCAGCACAATAGGTACATCCTTTAAAGTTTGGACTAAAATTAAACAGATTCACCCCCTCACTGACATGGAAGACACCAAAATGCTTCTGTCCAGACCTCAGAGTGGAAACAAATTTGGATCTTCCCTCTGATTCTGTAAACTGCTATTCAAAAGGGCAGCATAGCCATTTAAGTGGAGAGCTGGTTTGCTCCATTAACTGAGAAGAAAATTTATCTCCCTCCCCAATGCCCTGGTCCAAAGAAAACAGGAGGAGAAAACTTTAAATCAAAGTGGTTAATTCCTTTGGTACCATTTTCACAATGTTTATCCCAGTGGGATGTGATACAGTATGTGAAATGGCTGTGTTTCCCAATAATTATGAAAGAGAAAAAACATGTGGAACAAATATAATGCATAACAAAGAACAGCCGTATAAGTTCCAGTTAACCACTGGGTCTGTCAAAACTAATATCTTATTTACTGTGGAGAAGCCAATGAGTTAATGGGTCAGATGGGTTTGACTTTACTTGCATTTCAGTCTGGTTTGACAGCATATGACAGAGCACCTTATTGAAGCAAAGCAGCTCTGAGACTGGTCAGTATCTGGATGGGAAACCATTAGAAAGCACCATAGAATAGGGGATGGACAGCTTTTTGGCCACCAAATGTTTATGACTACACTTTGTAAAATCCACTGGTCAGACTGGCTGGGCTTCTGGAAACTGAAGTCCAAAATATTTAGAGGTCCAACACCTGAATATCTTTCTAGCCCTGCCATAATGCAAAAAGGAGGGGATGAAGGGAGAACAGGCATTTACAAAATAATCTTGCTAAGGTAATTATTTGCTAGAATAGTTGGTTGCATCTCTTCTGTTTTTGGGATGCTTCTATTGCAAATCATTGTCTTATATAAAACAGCTTGCTTTTTATTTGTGATGTTTCCATTTGCATGTTAGAGATATGTTTGTGGGATGCGGCAAGAGAAAGATGTGAGGGTTTGTATACAGGTTATATGTTGAACTTTTTTTTTTAACCATCATTTTTGCTGATGATAAGTGGGGATGCGTTATTATGCTTTGTGCAATAAAGAGGATATTCTCAGACATTGAAAATGGCATCTGTCTTTTTTAGGAATGGAGGCAATTGTGCTATGTGACACAATGAACCTCCTTAAGATGTTATGTATCATTGCACCCTTTAAAAAGCAGTACACTTTTCATTGATCTTTCCATTTTGTTTTGATTTAAAATGCAGATCTTTTCCCGCCGTTGAAACCTTAGCATTTTTTATGTGTAAATGTGGAGGGAGGAGGGGAAGAAAATCCATTTCAGGCATATGCAGCTCCATAAATTACTTTTTGTGGTTGAAACAGTATTCGCTTATGTCATGGGTTGAACATCCCCCCTTTATTAGAATGCTATTTATTGCCACCAGCTGCAGTGCTTAGCTAAGAAAGTTCTTGACACCAGTGATTGCTTTCAGCACCAATGCTTCCGCCTGCTAACAGGGGCTTCTATTTCCAAATGCAGCCACTCCTTGTAAGCTTTTCCTTCTGGCTCACAGATACCTGCTGTCATTTTGACTGAGTGGCACTGGAGGGGGGATGGAAAGGAGCCCACACCAGGGCTATGTGACCTCTCATATCTCTCTCCAGCCTTGAATTTTAGGCACAAGAGCTACCAAAGGTGTCCAGGAATGCAGAGTAGTCATCATTAATGGCTTGCTTAAAAATTATTTTCCTATAAAATTAAAATATAATTTCAGTTCATGAGCAAAAGGCATGAATTTCACATGCAGCCTTTTGCTACAGAGAGGAAGCACCCAACAGAATGTAGAGAGGCACTCATTGGCCCTTACTGTTTCAGCTAGGTGGAACTAGACAAAAGTAATTCTTCTTCTGTTAAAGGCTGTTGTTAGCCTTGTACAAATAGTTAGCACTGCTATTTTCTTGCCTGCCCTGGTCAAATTCAAAAAAATCAAGCAGGCATATTTCCTAGTGGACAAGGGACCCTTTCTATGTAAATTGTGAACGCATATTGTCTCCACATAAAATCTCTATGGATAAATCTTGTCATTTTATTAATATAATTTGTATATATATATATCAAACCAAATCAAATCAAATTTTATTCACACAGAGCCAGTGGCCATTGCAACTTGTACAAAACACAACTCAGAAATCCTTGAATATAATGCCCCAGAGGCAGAGTTAGACTCTCTTGGTGACATTATTATTATTATTATTCTCATTATATTTATTTGTATCTCACTCTTTTCCCAGGACTGGGCCTCAGAGAGGCTTCACAACATTAAAAACAGTACAATTAAAAACATAAAAATTAAATTAAATTATAAATATATAAATACATTAAAAAGGATTTAAATTACTACAATATTAAAACAGATCATTATTAAAAGAATAAAACATATTTTAAAAAGATAAAACTATAAATAAGAGGGAAACAAAACTGTAACAAATTTTAAAATGGTCCAACATCCCAGCCTATCCTTATAGCAAGTCCTTAAACGCCTGTGTGAAAGGTAGGTCTTCACCTGCCGGTGGAAGGCCATCAAGGAGGGAGCCGTTCTAATCTCCCTGGCCAGGGGGTTCCAGAGTCTCGAGGCAGCCACCGAGAAGGCCCTCTCTCGTGTCCCCACCAACTGTGTTTGTGATGGTGTTGGGACAGAGAGAAGGGCTTCTCCAGAGGATCTCAGAGTCCAGGCCGGTTCATACCAGGAGAAACTGTCTGCCAAACAGTGTGGACCTGAGCCATGTAGGGCTTTCTAGGTAATAACCAGCACCTTGAGTTGTGCCCGGAAACAAACTGGCAGCCAATGAAGCTGTTTCAACAAGGGCATTGTATGATCTCTGTAATCTGCCCCTCTTAATAGCCTGGCAGCAGCTCTTTGAACCAGCTGAATTTTCTGAACACTTTTCAAAGGCAGCCGCATGTAGAAGCCATTACAGTAGTCCAAATGTGATGTAACCAAGGCATGTACCAACGTAGCCAGATCTGGTTTCTCAAGGAATGGGCGCAGCTGGTGCACAAGTTTTAAATGTGCAAAAGCATTCCTGGTCACAACAGAGACCTGGGCCTACAGGTTCAAAGCTGAGTCCAAGAGTACCCCCAAACCGCGAACCTGTGACCCCATCTAACACAGGCTGGATCCCTATTCCTCAATGTGCCTTCCGACTGACCAGGAGCATCTCTGTCTTGTCTGGATTAAGTTTCAGCTTGTTTGCCCCCATCCAGTCCATTACTGCAGACAGACACTGGTTTAGGACCAGGACAACCTCTTTGTATTGAGGTGGAAAGGAGTAGTAGAGTTGAGTGTCATCTGCATATTGATGACACCGCACCCCAAAACTCCAGACAACCTCTCCAAGCGGTTTCATATATGCGTTAAACAGCATACAGGACAACACAGAACCTTGAGTGACCCCACAGGTCAATGGCCAGGGGGTCAAGAAGGAGCCCCCCACTATCACCTTCTGGGTTTGCCCCTCCAGGAAGGAACAGAGCCACTGTAGAACAGTACCTCCAAGCCCCATCCCAGAGAGGTGGTCCAGAAGGATGCCATGATCAATGGTATCGAAAACTGCTGAGAGGTCCAGGAGAACCAACAGGGACACGCTCCCCCTGTCTAGTTCCCTGCGTAGGTCATCCACCAAGGCAAACGAGGCTGTCTCTGTTCCATAGCCAGGCCTGAAACCAGATTAAAATGGATCTAGATAATCCGTTTCATCCAGACACCCCTGGAGTTGGGAAGCCACCACACATTCCAAATTGCCCAGAAATGGTAGGTTAGACACTGGCCAATAGTTATTCATTATTGTGGGATCCAAGGATGACTTTTTTAACAGAGGCCTCACAATAGCCTCCTTTAAGCAGGATGAAATTCTGCCTTGTTGTAGGGAGGCATTGATTACCCCCTTTACCCACTCAGCCAGTCCCCCTCTGGCCTGTTTAATAAGCCAAAAAGGACAAGGATCCAAGACACATATGGTGGATTTTACCTCTCCAAGGATCCTGTCCACATCATCAGGCTGCACAAGTTGAAAAGTATCCATTAACACTGGACCGACAGGAGCCAAGGTTACATCCACTGACACTGTATCAACTGTAGCATCCAACTCGGAGCAGATTTGAGTGATAGCACTTGGGGTTCTGCAAGTATTTGTCACTTTGAGATACTGAGTTATTCAACACAATTTACACAAAAAAAGAAAATAAACCTGTATACATAGCCAGTCAGTCATGTATTTACAAATATATCCCTAACATAGGTTCAAGCAATATCACGTTAGGGCCTTGCCAATTAAAAATGACTGACTTAAGAGCAATATTTGCACTATCCAAAACTGAAGATAGGATTGCAGCCCATATTTTAACAATGGTTACTAAAAATGTTGTAGTTTTTACCATTAGCAGCCTAGCTTGATCCTCAAAAAGAAAATAGTGAGCAACTGAGCATCCTGGATGAGTAATAAAGGAATAATTAGTTCTTTACATGAATCTCTGTAGAAAGGAGAAAAAACAATATCTGGTGGGTCACAGTTTCTACATTTCCATCTCTATGTGCACATACTCAGTACTGTAATTGAGTTTCTCTATAATGACCTTCAAGTCCCACTGAGGAATATACATTCAAACATATATTCTGTACTTAGGGTACTTTAAATACCATTTAAAATCTGATAAAAATCAAAGGCTAAATCTTCTTATTATAGATGCACTGTTTTGTTGTTTGCTAACAATTGTTGTCTCAGTGTATGGTTGTGTTCATTTTCTACATATATCTGGACCATTGTTCTCCTCTGAAAACCTCTCTTTCTGTATCTGCCAGTGATAGCCAGAGACAGTGCCATTGAATTATCATCATTGAAACTTAGGGTGTACGCACATTGCAGAAACAAAGCAATCTGACACCAGTATAGCTGCCTTGTTTCTATCCTACAGAATCCTGTGATTTATAGTTTAGTGAGACACCAGACCTCTCTGGCAGACCAGTCTGACTACCTCAGCAAGCTACAAATCCCAGGATTCCACAGAACAGAGCCATAACAGTTAAAGTGGTGGCACACTGCTTTATTTCTCCAGTGTGGCCAAATTCTTATTAGACACCATAAATATACAGTGCTTGCTCTGTTGTCCTCGCAAAGAAATTTTGCATGTCATGCATGAAGATACCAGCCACAGCTGCTAGAGAAATGTCAGGAATAAACTCTTCTAGAATATGGCCTCCTAGCTTGAAAAACCCACAAAAAACTATGGATGCCAGCCGTAAAAGCCTTCAATTCTGAATCTCCATTCAGTCATGGAAATCCAGTAGATGCTCTTGAGCAAGTGACACTCTCTCCACTTCTGATGAAGGCAATGGCAAACCCTCTCTGAAAAAATCTTTCCAGGAAAACCTCTTAATAGGGTGCCTTTGAGGAAATGACTTAAAACAAACAATAAAAAATTGTATATACAGTATATTCAGAACATAGACACGTATCCAATCAGTAATATCAAACTATGAATACAAAAACATGCAAGCAACAGCAGAAATATGCAGGAAAACCTCATAATGAGGAAAACATTGTAATGAAAATTTAACAAACAGCACAATACCTACAGGAGAAGAAACTTGACCAGAAGCACAATTCATAAAATCAGCTCAGTAGTCTGTAATGGCAAGCCAACAGAAAAGCAACCAACCTAAATGCAACAGCATCAGACAAGCAAGAGAATCAGGACAGATATGCAATACTGTGTTTATATATACTATGCCAAGATAACTTTGGTGCAAGATTCACACTAATCACTAATAACAAAAAATCTATAAAAGCCAAACTTCAAACCCACAAAAAATCTTCTTCTGGCTTCCTCTCAAGCTTTCTTTGTTTCAACAGCCTAATACAAGAAAGAGTGTAGGGAAAAGGATATTTTTGTTATCACGGGTGTAAAACAATTAGGAGTCAGAAAACCAGAGACCTGAAGATTTCAGTCTAACATCTCTCTCTACCATGATTTAGACCAGCCTTTTCAGAATGTGCATTTGTTGTGCCCATGTGACCCTGGCAACTGTTTATCCATCCTCTTAAACATCTGCAAGGAAATTGATTCTGCAGCTTCCATAGACAGCTATTATTGCAATTAAGAAGTCTGCCTAGTATCTAATCTTAGCCCACATTCCTGTAGGTTAAACCAATGACCTGTGGGCCTGTTGTCTGTGCCAGTAGATAACAATTGTCCTCCATCTTCTTTGTGGCACTTTCCCAAATATTTGGAGATTGCTATCAGGACTCCCTGTACTTGCCTCCCCACCTCTCCACAAACTAAATATTAGCTTTCCCCTTCTCTTTCTATCACCTTTGTTGCTTTAGGAGAAGGGCTTTCCCTTCTACTTGCCTTTATTTTTCTTATGGTGTCATGATTAACAGTAGGCAGAGTGGAACCCAAAAGAAAACATAGGAGTGGTAACACAGAAGGATATAACCAATGGCTTGTGTAACCCACCTGCATCCTACTTGGTCACTTCTAAGCTGAAACAATAGCTTAGATCCAGGGTGGGAAGTATATGGTCTACCAGGGCCCTCAGTGTGGCCTCCAAGTTTTCTGGATTCTGCTGCACCACCACTCACTTCCAGTTTTGAAAAAAAAGGCTGGGTCCAACCTGTGAAGATCCATGCAGCTTGAAAATGGGAGAGAGGGGAGTTGTCCCCCAAACCCTCTGAAGAAGAGGTTCAAGGCAGGGCTGGAAAAAGTCCCTTTTTTGAACCACTAGACATGCAGTTGAGGGGCTTGTGGGAACCATGATCCAAAAAAGTAACTTCACTGATGTTTGCAAAGACTGGGAGGAATGCCCTTTCCACTCCTTTGATCCCAGTTGTCCATTCTACAAGTTTCTACCATGATAATGTGAGCAAAGGGTCAAGATAGTCATACAAGGCCCCATCTTCATTGACATCAGACAGAAGAGCCTAGGATGGTTACAGCTCCTGCCTCAATCCTCTGTTTGATTATGTTTGAATGCCTATCCAGTTTATAGGTAAGAACTTGGGGGGGGGGGGCTAGAAGTTGCCCATCAATGAACCCTGGTCAGCAGACTGAGCAGATCCATAAGCCACTGAGCTGCACCTTTTCCCAATACAGTGGCATTTTTTGCTTACTCTTGAAAGTCTTTATGCTACAACTTCATGGTACTTTTGTATTTGTATTTGTACTCCTTCAAGTCCCAGGATCATGTTTGGCTTTAAGTCAGTATTCATATCCTCTGTGAATATTCAAGACTTCTTTAAAACTATTTTTATACCCATTTAGCTGGATCTAATACTTGTTGAACTCAATGAGACTTACCTCTGAGTAAATATGTATAAGACTGGGATGTCAATTTGAGTAATGTTTTAAGTCTATTTATGTCAAGCCCATTAACAATGTACATTTATTATTGTACATTTATTATATATTCAAATAGATTAATTCACTTTTGGAAGATGGAAAAGTAGCATTCCCCCAACCATACGTCCTCTGTGGTACTACAGCTCCCATCCTCCCCAGACAACATCGGCAATGTGGCCCTTGGAAGAAATCCCATACTGTAAAGGCCCAACATGTGTGGGTGGGATGTAAAGGTAAAGGTCGTCCCTTGACATGAATGTTTAGTCGTAACTGACTGTAGGGGGCGGTGCTCATCTCTGTCTAAGCCAGGGGTAGACAACCTGCAGCCCGCGGGCCAGATGCGGCCCAGCGAGGCCTTGGGACCAGCCCCAGCCCGGTCCTGCCGCTGATTGTCGCCAGGGCCTTTGGCCTCTCGCACGCAGGGGCAAGGGGGGCAATTGTCTATAGACGCCTCAGAAACATGCATTTATCTTAACATTTTTTAAAAAATCAGCAATTTTTTTGCGTGTCCTCCACTTTTTTAAAAAAAAGTGTCCACCATTTGAAAATGTCCTACATTTGTCCCAGTTTATTTATTTATTTTAAAAAATTAATTTTTTAATTTTTTATTTTTTGGCTTCGGCCCCCCAGTTGTCTGAGGGACAGCAACCCGGCCCCCGGCTCAAAAAGGTTGCCTACCCCTGGTCTAAGCCAATGAGCCAACATTGTCTGATGACTGCTCTGGTGGTCATGTGGCCAGCATGACTGCACTGAACGCTGTTACCTTCCACTGAGAAGTGTTACCTATGTATCTACTTGCATTTGCATGCTTTTGAACAGTTAGATTGGCAGAAGATGGGATTAGTGACAGGAGCTCACCTCATCATGCAGCACTCAGGCCTCGAGCTGCCAACCTGCTGATCTTCCGATCATCAGAACTGGCATCTTAACCACTAAGCCACTGCATCCCTTGTGGTGGAATGAGGCACCACTATTTCCTTAGGTTCTTTCAGAAGTATCTGAACATCTGGGAAGAAATCATTTGAAGCCCTGATTTGGATTTTTTTTTTTTAAATGCTGCTGTAAAATGTCTTCGTTCTTTCTCAAAAGGATAGAAACCTCATAATTATTATTTTAAAAAATGCTATATCAGAACTATAGAAGTGAGAATTAAATTTTAAATCTCAAGTAGGGCCAAGGTTAACTCACAAATATACACAAGGGGCTGTTAAGATCTTAGTGAAACTATTCTCAAGATATATACCTCTTCTGGCCCCCAGCTTCCATTACTTAAGAGACATTAAATTACAATATGAATGTTACATTATGCCTCTTCTGTTCTACAGCTATACATAAATGTGTGCCTAGCTTTAGTGAAAATCTGAATGGCGGTTTCCTTCCTAGACAGTGGAGGGTCTTCAGTAGGTCTCATACATGAAAATTTTCCACATTTTCCTATAACTGTATTCTCCATTCTCCAGCAGAGCACAAATGAGCCTGTATCTTCCCACCTAGTGTATGCCAGAAAGTAGAAATCAGAGGTAAATAAATGCTGTTCCAAATTGCCTGAGGGAGAGATTCAAGTGAGACCAGTTACAAGAAGGTCAAAAATCCAGAGCTGCCAGGGAATTCCTTCCAGGGTCCAAACTGGAAATCTCATTCTAGATAGAGGAAGAAGAAAACAAGGGTCTTCCCAAAAGACAATTGTATGGAGGGAGCAAATATAACCCACTTGTTCTTACTCCGGTTATTATAGAAGCCTCCATGACCCACAGGAAGGGTCTCACACAAACACATATGATTTCAATTGGGTGTATTTCCTTCCCAGTTCTGGCAGGCTATAGTTAACAAACTAGAAGAAATAAAAGTTGTCTAAATACACCTCCTGCTGTTACAGTAGGGATGCCCAAATAATGTAATTAAAGTTTAACATTGTATGGTATGTACAGCATCATAATTGTCCTAGAGCAGCTATATTGTTTATTCTACCTTAACCAGAGTAAGGAATCAGCTTCTGAGCCTAATGTGCTTGTCTTTTTTGAGTAAAGTAAATGCACTGAGCTGCGAGATCAGTCCTTGCTGGACAATCCTATACACCAGGGTGTCACTAGTGAGGTGCGAGGAATGTGGATTACGCCAGGTGACCCCCTAGGGGGGGGGGGGGGGGGGGGTATTCCCCAAACACCTGCCTTTTGCAAGAAACAGGCTGTGGCATTTGCTCTAAAACACTCCTGAGAGTGAGGTCTGGCTCAGTGGGAGGAAAAAGGAGAGGCCCCAGGTTTCTTTTAATTTTAAATTTTTATATTTTTTTAAAAAAATAATTTTAAAAAATAAAAATTTTTAAATTTTTATTTCAAAGCCTCACACTTTACCATGTTTTCACTTTAACCACATGGAATTATGTACATGTAAATATTTTTAGGCTGTACATATGATATTGTAATTTAAAGGCACAATTTTAATTTTGTTAGTTGTTTATGTCACAACTATTGCCATTACATTCAATGATATATAGGAATTACAATTTATGAATAACATCAGTACAAAAACATTATCAAGGATTCTGTAGGGTGTGGTAAGGGAGGAGATCAATGCAGCAGGAGGTGATACTTTAAGTTATTGCACTGGTTGACACCAACTCTAGTGACACCACTGCTATACACAGCATTGAGTGTATCTTACTCCCACATTCATGTGTACAACACTGCAGCTTTAAATTGGATTAGTTCAATGAGAACCACTACTGAGTGTATCCATACTACACACTTACAGCACTTCAATAGCATTTTAACTTCCATGGTTTCTGACTTACAAGACTCTAACTCAAACATATCATGGAGTTTTCTTGGTAAAATTTGTTCAGAGGGAGTTTGCCTTTGCCTTTCTCTGAGGCTGAGTATGTGACTTATCACCCAGTGGGTTTCCATGACTGAGTGGGAATTTGAAACCTGGTCTGCAAAGTCATAGGAGATTATCACATGGAGGAGCAAAGCAGATGGCTCTCACCTATGGTACTCATGCGATCGGGGGGAAGATTATCACACCCCCACATACTTATCCCATTCTTCTCTGGTCCATAAAGAGTAATGGATCCATCATTTGATATTAATGGGAGTTTTTGTTAATACCCAACGATGGGTCCATTACCCTGTATGGACGGGAGAAGAATGAGATAAGGGGCATCATAAAGCCGCACCACCGTGCTTATGGTGCCCCTTGGAGGGCACAAAAAGGAGTTGCTTTTTGTGGCTCCTTTTTGCGCTCTCCAGAGAACAGATTGGGGCTGCAGTGTGAGATTGCCACGGTCCCAATCCAGCCAGTAAAGGGCCCCATTTGGTCACATTAAAATATATTGTAATGAAGAGATGCAGCCCACCAATTTACATGGCGAGCTAATAAAACCAATCTTGAGGAAACCTTTAAAATAGCAAGAACCATATCACATGTAATCTTGTTTCCTAGCTGCTGAGCTTTCCATGCAATGCTATGATAGTTCTTATTAGAGAGCAGTCTTAATGGGGGAGTTAAAGATTTTGTTCTTCAAAGAAATTTTCCAAATGCTCTTCTGCTGACAGTCTCCAACATTCAAGTACACTTATGAGAGTTACGCACTTATCTGGTTTGTCTTATTTGGCAATCCGGTCTTTGGAGTTCAGTGGAGGCATATGTTTTGAACTCAAATGACTTCACTTCGTATTAAAGTAAAGAATGTTTTGAAGTATGCTCGTTTGCTAATCATAAGCAACAGATTTCTGTCTAATGAAATCCACATCTCTAGCATGTGAACTCTCGCAGCAAACTGAAAAATCCCAAATTGTTGTAGCATATAACTTCAAAATATCAAGCTCCTCTGCTTCTACCTCTGCTTCTGTTGCAGCCTTCCCCCTGTGCCTTTGCCTTTTTTTTTTTTTTGACTGCCTGAACAATTCCCACTATTTTTCCCCTCATTGCTGCCATGACAAATGCTATGAGAAAAGCGCTGGTCCTCTGCCAAAAACCTACTCCAGAGTTCAATATATGTTTCTTTCTTCAAGAGTCAATTGTTTTCCCTCTCTCCCAGGGGCTACTAGCTACCTTATTACCAGAAAGAATGACCCCATGACAGCACAATTGAGATCCAGAAACTCAACAAAATTGTAACCCCCTCCAGTGGCACTGGAATTCTAATCAAGAGCACCGAGTCTGAAAGACAAATGTACTTGTGTATATAGCCACCATTTCAAGACGGTGACTTCCTTACACGCAAAAGAATCTATTTTATTCCCCTTTCTTTGGTGTTTTTATTGCCCTTCTCCAAGTGACCTTTACATTGTGAGTGTCCTTAATGTGGAGGCCCCTTTGCATTTGGGAATCATTCCTACTCTGTTTACACAGTTTGCTGCCTTTTTACGATATGCTATCCATTTTCTGAAATGCACAGCTAGGCATAGGAGGCCTCCTACTTATTACCAGCATCTTCCTTACCCATTTTAACCCACTGGTGGAGTAAGTGTTACGTTTATTCTTTACCTCCAGATGAAATCCAGGAGTCAGAAGGAATAGAGTACAGGTAAATTGCAAATGGCAATTGAGGTACTGTTTTGATGATCTGGATTGTTGCTTTCAGGACTATTATGTCTTATAAACCCATCACACCACACCAGGATTTGCATAGTACAAATATGACCAGAACTTAGAAAAGTTACTTGTTTGGATTACAGCTCTCAGAATCCTCTAGCCAGCATGTGGCTAGGCAAGATAGAGGATTTTGGGAGCTCTATTTTCCAAGCTTTGGCCTTAAACAAAATCAAGTTAATTCACTGAACCAATGTTCATCAGGGTTACATGGAATTTAGCATTACCCTAGTTTTTGTTTTTGTTTTCCTGGCTACATCAGATTTGATCAGTTCATCTAGTTTTCTTTGTGGACACATGTTGAGACTTTATCTATGAAAGTCAGTAAGAGATTTCCTATAAATGTGCATTGAAGTGGGAAAATGGTAATGTGAATCACATCTGAAAGAGAGATTTTCACAAACATAGGAATGAGTACATAGATGTTCAATGTAATATATTAGAAACCAAAAATGGGAGAGAAAATGTCATTTTCATTTCTCAATGAATCACCAAGAAAGTTGAAATGCTTCTTTTTATGATAACCTCAACAAATTTCCCCCATACACAATTAAAACATGCAAAGCTTTTTTCCTGAACATGAACATCCTGATAGACATCCTGATAAACCTGTCTATTTCAAAAATGTCCATTTTGCAATAGATGTAGAGTCCTTCACCAGCAGAGCACATGTGTTATCTGTTCACATAAAGCCTATTTATGTTTATCTAAACAAGAGAAACAACCTCAGAAGTTACTCAGTTGCTGGAAAATATACATATGAAAAATACACATCCAGAGTATTTTATATGTTATATTCATGCATTTTTTGAACATGCTATGATGTGGTTAAGAAAGCATCTTATTGAGATGAAGAGACATGGGCGGGTTACAGACCGCCCATTTGGGGCGGGCTGTACCCACTCCTTTCCCCGGTGTATCGGGGCCTCAGCTGCCAGAACGGCAGCCACTGAGGCCCCGATCCGCCGCTTTTCAGGCTGCGGGGAAGCGGCAAAAGGCCCCTTCCCCGCAGCCTGGAAAGGGGTGTCCTTGGGGCTTCAAGCCCCAAGGACACCCCACGGCGGCGGGGAGGAGAAGAAAGGGGCTGCTTGGCCCCTTTCTCCCTTGCTTCGCTGGGCGCAGCCGTGTGAAGGCTGCACCCAGCAACGCAAAGTGGCGCCGCAAACCAGGAAGGAGCTCCAAAACGGAGCTCCTTTCTGGTCTGCACAAAGGGCGCACTAAGCGCCCTGGTGTGGACCAATGACGTCACGTCCGCGCATAGAGGCGGCGCGGTCGTGACATCATCATGGCAGCCCCCATGTGGAAAGGGAGCCGCCATTTTGTACGGACTCAATCCGTACTAGGGTTAGGGGGGTGCGGAAGCACCGCACCTTCCTAACCCTAGTACAGACTGACTCCGTACTTTAATGGCGGTCTGTAACCCGCCATGGTACAGTATAAAGTTTTTCCCAGGTGGATATATGCTGCATCTTCCCTCTGACTTTGGATTCACCTTGCTGTTACATCTGCTATGGCCATTTAATGACAGATGGAGAGAAGAAGGCTTCCATCAGCCAAGCTACACATATAAACAAATCTGGATACAGACTGTTTCAGGAATACTGCTTGAGTATTTGATGACAGTACCTCCTTTTATGGCTCAGATGATTTCATCCCATTTTCTCCTACAAAGAGGGATAGATTTAAAAACAAGTATAATGGGCACTTGGTATCTGATGGGGTTTGGTTCCAGGACCTCCATGAATACCAAAATCCATGGATGGTCAAGTCCTATTAAATACAATGGCACATTAAAATGGTGTCCTTTATATAAAATGGCAAAATCAAAGTTTGCTTTTTGGAATATATATACATAGTGAGGCCGCGCCATACGCGGGTTCGTTATAGGCAGCTTTCAGCTTACTCTGAAGCTGCCTAGGAAAGGGAAGAATGCCGCATGGCCGCACAGTGAGCATGAGCTCCATTATATCCAACCGGGCTTGCGGATGGTGCACATGGCCACGGGGCAAGCACGAGCCCCATTGGAAATAATGGGACTCAAGCATACGCACTGTTTGCTTTATGTGGGGGGTGTCCGGAACGGATCTCCCACATAAAGCAAGGGTCCACTGTATATAATTTCCAAGCTGTCAATTGTAGAATCCGTAAATAAAGCATCTGTGGATATGGAGGGCCAATCTTAAGATCTGCATAAGCAGTGATTTTCTGTATATGTAGATCAATCGGGCAGCGTTGTTTTTTGTTTGTTTGTTTGTTTGTTTTTTAGGGTTCCTAAGATGAGATATGTCTCGTCCACGCAAAGGGCATTTTCTACCTCAGCCCCTCAGATTTGGAACTCGCTTCCCGAAGAGCTCCGCTCTGTCTCCTCTGTAGATCTATTCAGGAAAAATCTCAAGACCTTCCTTTTCCGACAAGCTTTCCCTCATGTGTCCCAATTCCATCTTGTTCTCCCCCCAATACACAACTGTTTCTATCCAGCTAATTTTGTTGTCTTGTAATGTAATGTTTTTAATGATGTGCTGTATAGTATGGGTTTTTTGGTATGGGGATATTTGTTGTTGGGGATATGTATTATCTTTTTTATTGTATTAATGTTGTTAACCGCTATGATCTAATGTTGGAATAGCGGTATACAAATAATAATAATAATAATAATAATAATAATAATAATAATAATAATAATAATAAGTTAGAGTAGGAAGACAGCTTTATGCTTGTTTGACCCATTCACATCCCACTATGTCCATCTAGATCTCATCACACGATGACTGCAGGAGTCACTTTGTAGCAAAATTGACACGAGGACGCCATGCATTCTAATTCATTTATATTTAACATATTTTCTAGACTTGTATGATGGATTTACAAGGTTTGGGAACAGTTACTTTTTCTGGCAATTGTAATCCCAAAGAGTAACTTTACAAACTCTGATCATGAGGTTCACACTTTGAATTTAATTGATCTTTTGGAATGAGATGGAGGGAAAAGAAACTCAGTGCTGGAAACAACTAAAATATTTACTCAAGTTTCTGAAGTTCAGATAGGATTAAAAAGTTCATTAACTAGAAGAACAAATACAAAAGATAGGTTCTTTGCAACTAATTGTTTTTGAAGGGAAAGAATCTATTCCTTCATAAAGTAATACCTGATGGCTTTTTTTTTAACCATGGCTACTGTCAGCATAATTTGATATTCTTTCTTTTTGAGGAAATTTATATTTGAGGTTTGGAATCTCCTATGGGGCTGACTGGAAGAATTATCAGTGAAATGGATTTTAAACTTACACTATCTGGGAATGTCTCCTGTTCACAAGTGGACTATTCAAGGCAAAACAAGTTTTATCCCAACTAGTCAAAGGTACTGAATCTCAATAGCCACCTGCCATTAAGATTTGTTCTGCATGACAGTGGAGTGGGAACTTGCTATGGTTCTGCAAACAGGCTGTGTTACTTTCTTGAGGTCATTATTTGCACCAAAGTACAGGAAAGCATTTACACTAATTTATTTCAGTGTTCTTTCCTCAGATATTTTGGAAGGAAGATTTAGTGGCATCCCATATGTGAACTGTGTGTGTCTCTGTGGTCATGAAAAGTTAGAGAGACTGTACTACATATGTTAGTATTGTGTAATTTTTACAGAGATCAAAGAACCAGATTTATTTGTCCTTTAATTGCTCTCTTCCCAGGGAGTAGTATTCAGCATTTTTTGTCATGGATGCACAGTCTTGTGAAACTTGATCAGTTGCAAGGTTTTTATCCTACATTATAACAAATGCTACAGCATGGAAGTCCTGGTTGTGGGATTCTGGGAATTGTAGTCCAAAAAAAGTAATATATATCCAAGCTGTAGCCCATTATAATTGTACAAATTAAAAGCTACACAGAAAGCAACCCCTTACTCAAGAACATTTGAGTTAATCCAGTCAGAAAGAGCTTCTTTCCCTGGCAGATTAGTATTAGCCATGTTCATTTAAGCCCCCTAAATGATCCATGTTCTCAGTCTGAATTGATAACACTGTGTGTATGATGGCAAAACCTATGTGTATACTAACTAACTTCTATCACAGACAAGAATAGGCCTGAGACGCCTCTTAAGCGCTCTTGCTACCTACTGTAAAGATGAACTGTTGACTATAAACTACAACAAAACAAAGGTTATGATATTTAATAAGAAAAAGACCAAACATAAATGGCAGATTGACGGCCATCAAATAGATCAGGTTACCTCATACAAATACTTAGGGATAACCTTCCAGGCAACAGGATCATGGAATCTGCAAACGAAGCATGCCATCGCAAGTGCCCAAAGAAGCACCAAAGCACATCTTCCTTTTTCTATTCTAAAGGTGGCCAATATGTCCCCGCAGCCATCCAAGTGTTTGTCAGCAAAATAATTTCCCAGATGCTGTATGGCTGTCAGGTGTACACGCTTAATAATTACAACTCATTTGAAGTAGCACAAACCAAATTTTTAAGAGCAATTACAAGGATCCCAACATGCATCCCAAATGTAATACTCAGGTTGGAGACAGGACAAATATTCTATGGTAGCCCGGATATTGATGCTTACTGTAAATTTCTGGCTAAAGTTGACCTTTCTTCCTGTGGGACTTACGCCATTAATTTTGGCAGATACCTTTCAATCTAAATGGAAAAACTATCTGACTATAAAATTCCAAAATCTGGGTCTCACCCTCCAGTCTATGGGATATTCTAAAGCTAAAACAGCCATTATGCAGCGCATAAAAGACACAGAAGTCCAAAACCATAGAACACAGTCCGCAAACTATTTTTCTTATTGGGACAGTATAGGACTGCTTACTGTGCCAAACTACACCACAAACCTATCGATCCCCAGATATAGAATAGCTTTTGCACTGGCTAGATTAAACGTTCTTCCGTCAGCATTACTGGAGGGTAAATTTACTAAGACTCCTGTTCACGAGCGAACATGCCCCTGTAACTCAGGAGATGTAGAAAATGTTGGACATGTATTATTTCATTGCCCTTTTTATGACAGTGCTCGCAGAGATTTGATCACTCCTATACTCTTGAACGTACCTGGGAGATCTGAAGCTTTTTATTTAAATTACCTGTTGTCATACTGGAACTTGCATATAACTTATAAAGTGGCACAATTTCCTGCACTAGCAATCACTTGTAGGAAAAGAACAACTGATCAAAGTTAAACACATAATACTGTGTCATGCCTGATACTGTATGTCTGGTTAAAACCTGATATTGCTAATGTACCTTTACTATTTCTATCTTAAGGGTGGAAACCCATAAAGGTTTATTTCTATTTTATTTATTTTATTTTAAATGAAGCTATCTTAAATGTAACGGAATGAATTATTTACATTTCTAGTTGGCAGATTTTTATCCTAAGCAATCTTTTTATGTGTATTATTTTATTTTTTATTTTTTATGTTATATTTTATATTGATGCTGGTCTTTGACCGTAATAAAGAATGTAATGATACTAACTAACTAATACTGATTGACAATACTAACCTATGTGAATCATGGGTGGAGTATATACCTTGAAGATGCCAGCTGCCATCTGGTCTTGGAAGATTAATATAATCAGGCCTGGTTAGTACTTGGATGGGGCACTGCCAAGGAATACCAAGTGCTTTAGGCTATATTTTATATATAGCAATGTTCTATATATTCCTTGCCTAAGAAAACCCTACGAAATTTGTGGGATCACCACAAGTCGTCAGGCAACCTAAAGGTGCATATGCACACATGCATGCACCACTCCACACACATGCACAAATGAGTGATAGAAGGTCAGATCCAAACATGACTAGGACTACAACTGTGCAAACTGATCTTACACAAGATTACTCAAATCTTATGTCCATTTGAATTTGGGTAACATTTACTCCCAGTTATGCACAGGGATTGTTTGGCTGAGGTCATGAAGCAGAACATTCCAGACAGAAGAAGCAGGCACAGACTATACTATCCTCGGCATGAGAATATTTTTTTAAAAAACTCCAAAAAGCAAACCTTGATTTTGACACCTTATATACAGGGCACTATTTTACTACACTATTATATATAATGGGACTTGAATACCCACAAATTTTGGTAGCCATGGGGGGGGGGGGGGGGGGGGTGGTGGCATCCTAGAACCAAATTCCAGCAGATACCAAGGACCCACTGTATAACTATCTGAAATTGGCAGTAGTATTCTTTTATTTGCACATTTGGTTGTACATTTGGTTGCATAACATTGCCATTCAACTCAAGGGTCATGCAGCATGGCCAGTGTATAACTCTGCATCTGGAACTTTACATCACATTGAGGTAGAATCTTTGTCAATGGTTATGAACTGGTTTTAGGATGAGTGTGGGAAATGTTTATCAGGATTATTTTTAAGAGAACAAACCAAAGCTATCTGTTCTTCCTAAAACAACAGCTTACGTATCGGAAATGAAATACAGGCGAGTACTACTTTTATATTGTTGCTGGAACATAATGATTTATATATGAGAAGCTGCTGGTCATTGTAACTAATACAATAAAACTCAACTCCCCCCACCAAAAAAAATTGTCAGGAAAAAAAAGGAAATAAGGGGGGGGGGGGAAACAACCAGATGTTGTAGAAAAGCAGCATATAGGGAAGTTCAGAGGTAACCATTCCCAGGGGGGTCCTTTCTATTTGGACATTTCCCCCTCTATGTTGTGTTCGGAGGTATTACATGAACTGAATTCCTGCATATTATATCTTAAACAACTTCTTATATTCTGATTTGTTCTCCTTTTGTCAATGCCTCAAGGCTTGCACAGAAAAAAACAACATATAAGTACAATTCAAAGAGACAACATTCAGACATTCACTATTTTATGAGAAAGTTACTGAAAAATTCTAATTAATATAGTACCTAATAGGCTTGCTTTTGAAATAATCTGATGACTACTTTTCTAAATCTTACTGGAAAGGTTCAGCAATTGTATATCCATTAATGAGAGTATATATCACAAAAATGATTTTACAAGTAAATAATGGTGTACCAGAATTGACTTAAATTGTCTGATTGCATTGGATATTTCCCTTCAGATAATTTCTCATGAAGCAGGAGAATCAAACTGAACATAATTTGGTAATGAAAGTAGTCGATAATTGAGCTAAGTAGCTTGAACTTGTCAGTCACCTGTGACCTCCTTCTAGTTACACTTCATTTAAACTTTGCCTAGTCAAGGGAGACTGGGAGGGCAGAGTTGCAGAGCAGCCTTGAGCCCATTCTGTCCTTATGCTGGGGATCCACAGTCCTATCCGATGTGTACTTAAATTCTGAGTTAACTAAAAAAAGTAAACTGATGCTTGGTGGAAGAACTTACTTGAATTTGGTCATTTGTCGCTGCAGCAGGACTTGCCAGCTTGGGGATTCTGGGAGCAACAATCCCTTCAAAAAAGAAACTTCTCCAAGCTGTGAGCTGGAGCAACTTTAGTAGGATTCCTTCAGAGTTAGTGCATCTTCGAGACAAATAGAAGACCTGCTTTTTTGAGTCCTTCAGCACTCCCATTTATAAGCAACCTTATTCAATACGTGAATACTCCACACTGTCATTGCAATATGTGATCAACATGGGAAGGCCCATGTTGATCACATACACAGGCTCTTGCCACTCAGTCACCCATTTTGTCCAGCAACTATCATAATGGAATTATGCTGAACCCTACCAAGCCTCCACACTACTGTCAATGGGACTGGAACATCTGCTTGGAGATTAAGAGTTCAAGTCAACAAGGAGGGAGGACTGGAGCAAAACTGTAATCTGGGTTAAGTGCAGAACCTCGCTTCAACGCAGAACTACAGACTTTATAACCCACTGAGCTAAACCCAGCAACAAGCTATGTTTCTGAAGTCCCCCAGGAACATGATACTTTGGCTGCACAGCAAAAGAGGGAGCTACCTATCATGCACCTGGATGCTGGCAGGGCATAGGCCTGGTGGGTTGTAGTCAGTTTAATGGGCCACATGTTGTGCTGGCCTATTTTAAAGGGTGCTGCTGGGAATTTGCAACCAACCATGTCCAATAACTCTATTTTGGTTGTCTCTGTGGCTAGCTGCCAAGAGAAAGGAGGGAGAAGGAGGAGGACCCCAAAATTAATCACAAAACCACAAAAAAAGGGGAACCCAGCCATTTAACTGAATACTAAACTGAAGGACTAATTTCAAGACAAACATTGTTCTGAGCAAGAGTAGAATATATTAAACCATTACACCATGCTCCCTACAACAAAAACAAGAGACTGAAGCCTGGGCAAACATACTTGCTAGGAAATCCTAGACCTTCCTTTATAACACCAGGATCTAATTTGAACATAAGTAGCTTTGAACAATGGGTTCTTCAAGGCATATCTGGCAAACTATCTTGTTGTCATAATTTGGTGGGGGGCGGGGGGACAACTACAAGGTCCCAGAAATAAAATGAACAGATCTAGAGATGCTAAGAATTATATTCCTGAAATGTAAAGGCAGAGACTTCGATTACTATAACCTTGACTGCACAGGCCAAAAGGTTTGTTTTCCCCCTCCCTGCACCCCCATTCTGGTACCGTCTTGTTCAGACAATGCACAGCCCAAAACCTGGTTCTGCTCTGGGCAGTCCAGATGACATCCGGAACATCCTGCACCAGAACCAGGGCATAAGAAGGCCAGCACAAATTTTTAAAACTTACCTGTTGCACTGGATCTTCCAGGAAGATCTAGAGACCTCCATTTCCATGGCGAAGTGGCTGTCTGTATGGCATCCTGCTGGGAAACCCAGAACCTCTGCTGCCATCCATCACAGACTGTTTATTCTGAGGTCAAAATGAAGTGCCCAGCATGTTGCTCACAACAGGGGATGCTCAAGGAGACAGCTGCCATGATGTGGAAACAGATGCCAAAGTAACCAGGGCCAGTTGGGGCAACTGCAAGGACAGGATACTCTAGGCTGCCTCTGGAGTATCCTGGCCAGTGCAGATAAGCCCCCCCCCCGCCCAGGCTTGACTCCTGTTGCTTCTCTCAACTAGAGTAGATCCAGCAGGATTTACCTGGGTGTCAGCTCCCCACTGAATAATGTATTCAATGGCTTTCTCTGGTTGAGACTAACCAATAGGATTCTAGCCTCTGTGTGATTTAAAAGAGAAATATGAATGTGAAAGCTTAAGTTGAAAGCACCTTGTGATGGACTGGATGTGTATTTTCTAAACCTAGGATTCGAATCCTTCATACTCTTCCAAATTTTCATGTGCTTGGCTTCACTGCACCAACATCAGATTTGGTACTTATGCCGCTATCTAAATATTTTATTAAGTATGTCAATATTTTAGTTAATTTTTCAGCTCTGTTAAATATTGCAAAGCCTTCCAGAGGAAAGTTTCTGACTTATAGCAGACCACAAGAGGAGGTAGATGTAAGAAAGCCAAGATAACTGTAGTGGGTCAATAAAAGGAAAGACAACTAAACATCGTAAACTATTCACACCTCTAAAGATTTATGCCCTCTGTCCCTTTGGGACTTGGAAAACAATCCATGGACCAATGCTGGCCTTGGGTCTCTTCCAGCTCCATCCTCATTCTCCAGCCATGGCCAAGTCTTCACGCAATAGCAAAGGAAGTTGAAATTGTACCAACTCACTTCCTGTTTAGAACTCACCTCTATAATCTTAACCTTTTGCAGGCACAGATGATCTTCAGGCCAAGTTAAAAGGCCTATACTCAGTTCTTATTCTCCGTAATCTTTCTGCAGCTTTTGACACAATCGATCATGGTCTTTTGGTTGATTTGCTTCAGACCTAGGATTTACTGATTCAGTCCTTAGCTGGTTCACATCATATCTCTCAAATCAGTCATTTGCTGTGGTAGCCAGAGGTCAGGTATCTTCTCCTTTTCCTCTATCAGTTGGGGTTCAGCAGGGCTCTGTCCTGGGCCCTTTGTTATTTTCTTTACACACCTTATATCTAGGTAATCTTATCAGTTTGTATGGTTTTCAACATCATCTCTATGCCGATGATACTGTTATATTTCTCTCTCTCCAGACACTGAACAATGTGTCAATCATGTCTTTCAGCAATTTTATCATGGATGCTTCATCTGGTGTCTAAAATAAGGTGGCTAAGTCAGAACTATTCATCTTTCCCTCTAAACCTACTTTAAAATATACATTCTCTGTTACATTGAATAATTCATCCTGTGAAAGAAGCACATAGCCTTACCTTTATTTTTTATTCTTCTTTGTCTTTTGCTCCCAAAATTCAGGCTGTAGCTAAGCCATGCCAATTTTTTTCTTTATAATATTGCTAAAATTAGACTTTTTCTGTCAGTTTCCTCTGCTAAGACCCTGGTTCATGCCTTGGTTATCTCCCATCTTGACTACTGCAATCTTCTTTCGACGGGGCTCCCATTGTCTCACCTTCGTCCTCTGGTCTCCATCCTACATTCTGCTGCCTATATTATCTTTTTGGGTCACCACTTTAATCATGTTACCCCACTTCTGACATCTCTTAACTGGCTACCCATTTCTTTTAGGATTCTGTATAAGCTTCTTCTTTTAATGTTTAAAGCTTTACACAACCTAGCCCCCCCCCCAAATCTGTCAGACCTTATTTCATTTTACAACCCTGCTTTAGATCTACAATCCAGAAGTTCGGGGCTTCTTACCCAGTCAGGGGTTTCCTCTTCCGTGGCTTGAGTTTGTTCCTTTTTCACTTGCTGCATCATACTCCTGCAGGAACCACATCCTTAAACATCTGCGGACTATCTCTTCTCTTGCTAGTTTCAAATGTGATTTAAATACTTTCTTACTCTCTGAAGCATTTGGAAGTTTATTTTAATATTGTTTATAATTAGATTTGACTATAGTTTTAGTTGTTTTTACAGTTTTGTATTTTAATTGCATAATTTGCTTTATTACCATACAGTTTTACACTTTGTGATTTTAGATTGTATGCCATTGGCAGGTTTTAATATTGAATTGATTATATCTGTAAAGTGTCATGTAAATTTATGGTTGCCCCTCCTTTCTCGCGGACTTGGGATCCGCATTCTTGAATATGCGCAGTGGGAAGACCTCCATTATCGTCAATGGTGTGCGTCCCTGTCGTGCACGCCCCCCATGCATTCATGGGAGCATGCCCCATTCAAGCCTATGGGACTTGAATACTTGTGAGTCTTTGTTTTCGTGGGCTGGGGGAAGAGGGTGGAAAAAGAGGGTCTACTGTAAATAAATAAATGAATAAAGATAATGGGCCCTCATGTCCATTTTTCAAAACCAGAAGCCAATTCTTTCTCCAGTGAAAGAGATCCTGGAAAATTATTTAATTCTGCCATTGCTATTATTATAGAATATCATTACTGCTATACTTGTGCCTCCACATTCGCTGGGGTTAGGGGCACAGGACCCATGTGAATGTGGAAAAACTGCAAATAACAAAAGCATTATGTTTTTACCTGAGAGAACACCTCTCTAGGAATCTCTAGGTCCTGCAATACAACTCTGTAGTCAACATCTGCTAGACATTGACCGTAGAATTGCACTGGAGGAGCTACAAATGCCTAGTGGTGTGTTCTCTCTAGGAATCACTCTAGGCCCTTCAGTGTGACTTTTGGTTAAGGTTGACCATTGAGTTGCACTGGAGGACTTAGATATTCCCAGAGAGAACATATTAATAAAATCCGTGAATGATCAAAGCTGCAAAAGTCAAAGCCACAGATGTGGAGGGATGAGTGTATAATGCTATTAATACTTTAAACATGAAGGGTTTTCTGACCATACAAATCAGTTTTCCTACCTAGCTCAGCAATCCTTACAACAGCCATAAACCTCAGTCAGGGCAGTATGACTGTACCCATTTCACAGGTGACATGTGGGAATGAGCCTGAGCACAGGTGCAGTAAGGAAATGTTAGACTTTGTACTTAAAGGTGACAGAGCAGGGGGTGAATAGTTGAGAATGTGCACTGCAGTGGGCCCTTGCTGGGGTCTGGTTCCAGGACCCCCCCCCCTTGATACCAACATCTGTGGATGTTCAAGTCCCATTATATACCATGGTGTTGTAAAATGGTGTCCCTTATATGAAACTGGCAAGAACAAGATACCTTGAAATCCAAAAAATATCTAGGGGTAGCTGTGTGGGCCATAGAGCAAATCCAATAACATCCAAACAATGGCCTGTTACAGACTGCCAAAATAAAGCTGCTTTGGGTCTCTTTGGAGGTATGCTATTTACATGATACATGCATCCTAAGAATCCGGAAGCTGCACCAAAGCTGCATTCCAGTGCTTCGGAATGGAGTGTGGCTTTGGCGCGACCTCCGGACTCTTAGGACCCATGCATCATTTAAATAGCATACCTCCAAAGAGACCCGAAGCAGCTTTATTTTGGCAGTCTGTAACAGGCTAATGATACCTTTATTGGACCAACCAAAATGCACAATTACATGTTGCAAGGTTTTGAAGTCACACTGGCTTCTTCAAGAAAAAAAATTGAAGATGTTTGTCAAAGGCCTGCATTTTCTGTTTCTGGTCTTAGTTCAGATGGCAGGGAGGCTATCTGCAGGCTGGCTCCTCTACTCCACCTCTACACCACCTAAAGTTTTCCTGATGCAAAACATGAAGACTTCTTGAGAACTTCAGTGTTCCCTACCTACATGTGGCTTCACAAAGGAAAGAGACATGCTGAATTCCAAGGAAACATTTTCTTTGAATTGCAAATGGACATTAAAGTTAGATAGCTCTGGTTTCACCTTTAAAGGTGCCAAAGCATCAAATGTCTGTCCTCCTTACTGTAACCTAGGCTGCCAGATAGGGGTTTGTGAAGGTGGGCAGGCAGGCAGCTCAGACTATTAGGCAGAAGAAGAAGAAGCAGATTTGGGAAACTGCACCTCAGAGTCCTTAGAGATGTCAGCACAGATCTCTTCTTCAGGGGAAAATACAGTATTTTATCCCACTGACTTAAGGCATCCATTTGTTAGAAGTGTAAGGCTACAACTCTGCACCTGGTTACTTCTGAGTAACAATCAGTGGACTGAATTAGATTTATTTCCGGGCCTGCATCCACACTGCAGGAACAATCCAGTTTGACATTACTTCAACTGCCATGGCTAAATGCTATGGAATTCTGGGAAGTTGAGCTTGTTTGTGGCACCAGAGCTTTCCCCTTCTCAAAAAGATACTTTTTCCAAACTCTGATTTATTTAATATTCTTATTTATTGATTTCATTTTTATGCCGCCTTTCTCCCCCAAAGGGTCTCAAGGCGGCTCACAAGAGAAAACATTCCGAACTCTTTACCACAAGAGTTGAAAAACAATTAAAACAACGGGTTAAAACAGTAGAAAAGGAACATAAAAGTTAAAATGTTTAAACATGATCTGGATTGCCAGGATGCTCGCAGTCTTGGACTGCCATTAATTCCCTTTTGCCTGGATATGAAGATTTCTCAGTTGGGGACAAAGAAACCATGTCAGGCCCCTGAAAGTCAGAGACCCCCTTCCTTCTCTCTCCCCCAAATCTCCTCCCTGGGTCCTGTTTTATTGTAATGTTGACCATTAACTCAGCCCAGACCAAGGTGTGTGTCTCCTTCTCTTGCTCTGGGTGAAGGAGCAAGATTTGAACTCAGGACTCAGGGGCAGGAGGCGCTTGCTGGAGGCTTTTACAAAAAGTGAGGCAAAGAAGGAGCTGCGAATATATCGGTAGAGAAGAAGAAAGCCTTGGAGCTACACAGGGCTGGATTCACCCTTCTTGCTTGAAGGTTCCCTCTGCAAGACGCTTCTGATGTTTGGGATGCATCCGCACTGCACAAATAATCCGGTTTGACCCTGCTTTAAAGTGCCATGAATGATAGGGAAGTGCAGCGGAGCTCTGACGCCACACACAAACCCCAACTCCCAGAATTCCATAGCCTTGAGCCAGAAAAGAGTTAAAGCGGGGCCAAACCGGGTCCGGGTTATGTCTTCAGTGTGGATGCAGCCCAAGATTCCTAGTTTGTTTTGTTGTCCCCCCCCTTCAAGAACCTCCTTCCTTTCCTCCGGATTTTAAAAACGAGGGGCCCACAATCCTTGTATCCTCTGCATTGGGCACGATCCCCAATTTTTCAACAGAAACCCATTGAAGCCAAAGATAACGTTGTTGTTGTTGTTGTTGTTGTTGTTGTTGTTGTGTGCCTTCAAGTCCTTTCCGGTTTATGGAGACCCTGAGGCGAGATTTCTCCAGAAGAGGTTTGCCTTTGCTCTCCTCTGAGGCTGAGAGAGTGTGACTTGCCCAGTCGGTTTCCAGGGCTGAGGAGGATTCGCACTCTGGCCTGCAGAACCCTAGTCAAGCCACTAGAAAACACAATGGCTCTCAATAGTCCCCTTTGCTGTCAGTTGCTATGTGCCTTTAAGTTCATTTCTGACTTCTGGGACCCTATGGAGGCTGAGAGAGTGTGACTTGAGTGTGGCTTGCCCATTGTATTATTATTATTATTATTATTATTATTATTATTATTATTATTATTATTCATAAAATCCATAGAGTTGGAAGAGACCACAATGCATGCGGTGGACTTATATATAGTAAAAACAATACAAAATATTAAAATACGTAAATATAAATGTAAAAAACCCAATCAAACCATTTCAAGGATTAAAACAGTTATAAGGCCCTTGCCTTCCCCGAGGCTGAGAGAGTGTGACTTGCCCAAGGTCACCCAGTGGAAATGCGTGGCTTTGCTGCAGAGGAGCAGGGCTGGGCATGCAATCCGCTCTCCTTGGCCCTGTATTTCTGGTGCCATAAATATGATACATATCAAGGTTAGTGTTGTGGGGTCTTTCTGTGGGCCTCTGAGCATGTGCAGAGGAGGCCCCTCTCCCCTTGAGAGGGAATAGGGTGAGCACATGTCCTCACTGCAAAGGAGGGCAGTCAAGTAAAGTGGAGGACATGCCCAAAGAAAAACTGGACAGACTCTTAGAAATGCCAGTTCCTGCTGCTTCCTCCTGCTCAAAATGGAGGACCTCTTTGGAATCCCTCCTGGACAGATGGCTGAAATGGAGGACAGATCCTGGAAAAGGAGGAACAAGTCTGGTCACCCGGAGAGGGAAGGGCTTTGGAGGCACAACGCAGGACTCCAGGGGCCTACACCACAGAATGAATGCAGTTTGACCCCGCTTTAGCTTCCAGAGGGCAAAGCGATGGACTCTAGGAATTTGTAATGTCAGAAGACTCTGGTGCCACAACAAACTACAAACTACAAACACAGCCCCCCCCCCCCCCCCACACACACACAGACACACTCTTCTCCTAGACCTTGCCAAGGGGGCGAAGGGGAGAGGAAGAAGACTTGGATGTGCTGGGAAGTTTTCCTGGGTTTCTGTGGCAGGGCAGGGGCCACCTCAGAAAAGGCCATGCCTCTGAAGGATGGACTATCTGGGGAGGGGGCTCATGGGTTAGAGGCTGCCCCTCCAAAACTGCTGGTTTCCAATCCGAATGAAGGACTCTCTTGTTCCCTGAAGCATTTGGGACTTTGTATGTTAATAGCATAATTAGAAGGGAGGACGGGGTTGGCCTGTTGCTTGTACCTCCTTGGAGTTCAGTCGCACAGGCCACTTCGCCACTGCACAGTTTTTACACGGGATGGTTTTAGATTTGTGCACCCTGGGCAGGTTTTCCTGTTGGACTGATGATGCTTGTAAAGGGCTACAGACATGTATGGTGCTATATACATTAATATTAATTTATAATAATATTATAGACTATATATATATATATATATATATAATATAGTATAATAATATTATAAATTAATATTAATTATATAAAAAATTATATATTCTCTTCCAACTCTAGGATTCTATGACTTAGATTGTAAGCCTGAGGGCAGGGAACCGTCTAACTAAAAGATTGTATGTACAGTGCTGTGTAAATTTACAGCGCTTTATAAATAAAGGTTTAATAATAATAATAATAATAATAATAATAATAATAATTTTCCTCTTTTGCCCTCCTCGCTGACACTTTTCTTGTGGGTCATAGAATCCCAAGAGTTGGAAGAGACCACAAGGGCCATCCAGTCCAACCCCATTCTGCCATGCAGGAACTCCCCCTCTAAGCACCCTCTGCTTAAAGACCTCCAAGGAAGGAGTCTCCACTACACTTCGAGGGAGTGTGTTCCATGTCAAATAGCTCTTACTGTCAGGACGTTCTTCCTAACGTCGAGGTGGAATCTCTACTCCTATATTTGGCAGGCATCCATTGCTCCTTGTCCAGTTCTCTGGAGCAGCAGAAACCAAGCTTGCTCCCTCCTCATCTTCAGCTCCTTAAAGAGGGCTATCCTTCTGCCTCTTCTCTCCCTCCTCCTCTTTCTCTTACAAAACCTCCTGTTCCTCCAAGCTGATCCTCACTAGTCTTGCTTCTGCATCCGCACTGCAGGGACGATCCACTTTGATACCGCTTTCAAGGCTTTGGCTGCATCCGCCTTGCAGAAATGATCACTTGTTGTGGCACAATTCCCAGGATTCCTTAGCCAGTTTAAAAGAAGGCTCAAACTGGATGCTTAAGCGGGCTCGATACTTTACCAGACTACAAATCCTTCAGATGCCCGCAGGATGGAGTCATTGGCAGGTAAAGCGGTGTCAAACTGGATTATTTTTGCAGTGCGGATGTGGAAGTCTGGGAGTTTTAGTTTGGTGGCGCCTAAACGTCCCACCAAACTGCAACGCCCAGAATCCCGCAGCATGGAGCCGGGGCAGTGAAAAAGCAAAGCGGTGTCAAACCGCATCAATGCTGCGGTGCGGACGCAAAGCGGGAGGGCTTTCCTTCCCAGCAAAGGCGAGCCAGGCTCTTTAGGAAAAAAAGTCATTAACATTTGATTTTGATTTAAACCTAAAGTGATGGCAAGCGGCATTGCAATCGGTGTGTTTTACTCAGAGGTAAATCCGATTCACTTCACTGGGAGTGGAAACTCCAACAAATAGGCGCAGAAGAGGAGTTTTTCAAAGGCAACGGCTTCGGGATCCCGTTTGCAGAAACCTCCCATCGACAGGAATTTCTTCGAAATCGGTGGCTTTTTCGGGTTTTTGTTGTTTCCATTTCGGTTACAATCATATTTTATCTTCTGGCTATTTGAGAAGAAATTGCCAGGAAACGGAGGACGGTGCCTTACAAGCCGCAAAGCTTCGCATGCCTTCTATTGTAATACTTCTCCTACTCTTTTGCCACCTTTCTTTTCTTTTGTTCTCAGGGAGAAAAAAGGAACCCATAGGAGAAGAAAACAGGCAGAAGAAGCCTGGGTCGATGGGGCCGAGCATCATAACAAGAAAAGACAAGACAAGAAAACCATCATTGGGACGGAAGAAATACATTCAGTTGGATGATGATGGCAGAAAAGAAAGTCGGGGGCCCTGGGCGCCCTCCCGTTTCCATCCCCATTTCCCACCTGAACAAAGCTGCCAAATAAAAATAAACCCCCGTTCATTTATTTGCCCCCTTCCAAATAAACAAATAAAAATAAACCATTTGCTATTTATTTAGCTTTCCACAAAAAAATATAATTCTAGTAAATGCAGCCAGCAGCTTTTCCCGACATTTCTAGCCCTTTTGCAAAAGGATCCGCCTCGGTTTGTTCTCTCTTTTCTGGAGGTTTTCTTTTAGCCTCCTCTTCCTCTTCCATCTGGCTGTTTAAAAAGAAGAAGAAGAAGGAAAGAGAAGTAGTAAAGAGAGAGAGAGAGAGAAGGAGGGAGGAGAGGAAGGGGGTCCGGTAATTTCAACCTCCTCCCTCCCATAATCTTCAACTGGTTTTTGAAAGATTAATGCTGGGAAAAAAATGTTTGAAGCAGAGGAAGAGCTTTGCTCTTCCAAAGACCTGCGCTGCTGGGATCCTGGACTGAAGATGCGGACAAGATGCTGTCAAGAAGTCTAAGTCTTGTATTTCATTTTTAAATCTTTATGTTTATTTTGAAGCCAGCAACGCCGTGGCACACGGGAGGAAGCACTGGATCATTATTAGTATTATTATTATTATTCCTATTATTATTATTATTACTATTTTCCTGTGCGCCTTCCTCATCAATATTGTTCTTTGCCCTCCCTTTCTTTGCAAGGGAAATGGTGCCTTTGTTTCAAAAGGGGGGCTGGGATGTCTTTTTGTTTTTGTTTTTTCCCCTGCTTGGAAAAACAAAATTCCTCTGCTCTTGGCAAATATTCTCCATCAGCCAAAGAAATCCAGCATGTTCCCTGGCTTCTTTCTCCAGGAGAAACCTCTCTCTCTCTCTCTTGGCTTTTGTCGCGTCTGCCTTTTCCTCTTGCTGCCCTGCAGCCTCCTTCCACTGCACCGGTCCTGCCTCCTAAAAGCAGACAAAAATAACCCTTTAAACTATAAATATTTAACTGTACCTGAGTTTATACGGTGGCCCGCGTGTCTCTTTAAACCCCAGTGATTTATGCCTTTTACATGTGCCTTGAAGAAACCTCCTCCTTCTTCTTTTTTCCAAAGGGCTCTCTGCTTTCCAGCCTGAGCTGGGCAAAAGAGATGCCTTTCCCCCCTTTTGCCCGCAGCATCTTCAGAGGCAGCAGGAGACACAAAAAACCCCAGACCCTTCCTCAAATGGGCATTTTTGAGAAGGCAGCTTTCAAAATGATATATAGATATAGATATAGATATCCTAGAAATCCCGGATGTTTTATATCTATATCTATATATGTACAAGCTAATTAATATATATGTGTGTGTGTATCTATATAAAATAATATATATGTGTGACAAGCAATATATATATATTGCTTGTCACACATATATATTATTATATATATATATAGATATATATAGATATAGATGATCATCATCACCATCATTCTCCTAAAGGCGACTTTTGCAATTCAGAGACAAACCATTCCGGTTTGGATTGCACACAGATTCTATAAAAGAAAGAAGCATCTTCTGGACGCTTAAATGAGGGCGAAAACGGCCCCTGGTCTTTACTTCTCCTTTCAGGAGATCGCAATGGCTAACATACATTTTTTCCAGGGGCCGGTTGATCCCGTTATAACTGAGCGGAGCTCTGTTGGCCCAGTCAACCACCCTTCCCAGAATAATAATAACAATAACAATAATAATAATTTTATTTTCTTATCTCCTTTCTCCCAACCTAAGGACTCAAGGCGACTCAAGAATTCCATAGTTTTGAGCCATGGCACTTAAAGTGGGAGCAACTCGGATTATTTCTCCAGTGTGGATGCAAGTGGGTTCCTAGTTTTGGCGAATTAACCCCCCTCCCGTCTATTTCTTTTAAGGTTAGCCTCCTGAATGGTTCAAACAGCCACAAACCCAAACTAAGGCCTTTTTCCCAGGCAGTTCCTCAGTGGAGGAAATCTCTTTGGAGCAGGTAAGGTGCCACCACCTGAAACCTAGAGATCTTTTTTCTCCCCCTTGCTTCGTGTGGCATCTGCAAAGTCCTCCTTTCCCCCCCCAGACTTGGGCCACACCTGAGGCTCTCCTTCCTTGAGAAAGCAGCTTGTGCCTTTCAGCCAAGAAGACCCCTTTCGCCTTCAAACCAGCCAGGCTGGCAGGGAAATGTCCCAGGCCCTCCCTCCACTCTTTGGAGCTTTCCTGACTCTTCTGGAGCTGCAGGGCTTTGCTTTCTAGGAAATGTTTTTCGTTTCTAGGACTACAGTCGCTCTTTCCCTTTTTCTTCTTCCTCCAGATTTCAGTGTTTTTCCTTGCAAGGTGGCGCTTGCTTTCTTTTGGCACCTTTGGCTGCTGTCCTGAACTACTTTGGAGTCACCCCCCTTGAAGTGAATGGGACTTACTTCTATGTAGACTTGACTATTTAGAGCCAGCTTGGTCTAGTGCTTTGAGCATTGGACTCTGGAGACCAGGGGTCGGCTCCCTGTTCTGTCATCGGTGATCTTGAGCAAGTCACACTCTCTCAGCCTCAGAGGATGGCAATAGCAAACCTCCTTTGCCAAGAAAACCCCATCCTAGGCTCACTGTAAGACAGAGAGGACTTGAAGGCACACAATAAGAAGACCTGCCTAAGCTCCTGCATTTTCAGCAGGCACAGAAAACGGACTTCTTGTTGTCCCTGACTCCTGCATTGCCCATGGAGGGTGCATTGCCCATCAAGGGTGTGCCAACCCTCTACAGGGGCATCATTGCCTAGCAAGGCGGCAGGAGAAGCCAAGCCATGCCTGCTCCTGAGATGGGTCTGTAACTACCTGCATCTGTTCTCTTCCAGATGTGAACCAGTTTAGAAGCAGAGTTTAGAAGCTACTCTTTCACTTACTGCAGTCCCTACCATCTTCTGTTGCCTCTTCTTTCTGTCAAAGAGCAGGGTAAAGAGACAATAAATAATAATAATAATATAGTAATAATACTAATTAGAAGAGGAAGATGAAGAAGAAGAAGAACAACTCAAAGCCAAGGCCAGCTGACATTTCCAAAAAAAGGAACATGTTCCCAAAGGGAAAAGGGACTGGCTTCCTTCTTTGGACAGAAATTAATCACTTTCAAAAGAAAAATAATAACACACAAAACCTGTCGCAACTCCCAAAGGCTTGCAGCTGGACAAGGGCTTGCCTTGCTCTGGTCTGCAGGAAGGGCCTCTGGGGCAAAAAGCAAACCACATTTCCCAGAATTCCATAGCATGGATCCAGGGCAGGGAAAGTGGGTTGAAAACTCTCTGCAGGGCAGATGCAGCTTGAAATCGATATTCTGGGGAAAAGGGGAGGAAAGCGACGGTTTGCCCGCGAATATAAATTGTGAATAATATAGCAATGTAATAATAGTGAACAAGAGTCTAATATTAATGAATCTAATAATGTGAAAATAGTAATGATGATGATGATGATGATACTGTGAGCCAGTCAGTGTGATGCCTTGCACTGAGACTTTTTGTGGGCGCTCCTTGGCCAGCAGGGGGCGCTGTGACGTTGTCTCTGGCCAGAAGCAAAGCTTTTTCTTTTGCATTTTCCAGCCCTGGCTCTTGTAGTTTCCAAGCCTTGCTAAGGTCGCAGCCTTTTGTAACCCAATCTTCCTTCTGTGCCGGCTGCTTGTGACACCCCTTGGCCAAAAGGAGAGGCACCCAAAAACACATCAGCTCCCAGGGATGCTTTCCTTTCCTCTCTCTCTCTCTTGCAGACTTTATGCAACTTTTCTTAAATCCAAGGAGAGACTGTCAACCTGGGTTTTCTCTTTCTTCTCCTTCTCCTTCCCCTCCTTCTCCTGTTCGTTCCGCTGATCCAAGCAGGATTTGTTTTCCAGATCTAAGGTCCTGGAGCTATGATGCGTGCTCTATTTTTCTCCTTCTCCTTCTCCTTCTAAAATTGGTCAAATGTTGACAACCTTTAAGCCAATCTAACACTCAAGATTACTGATGGGAAACTAATGGGAAAGATCAGATCGTCCAGCCTGGGGGCTCCTCATTAAATCTGAGCTGATGGAAAAATAAAAGAGAGGGGTGCTTTTTTAATAAATAAAAAAGGAGAGTTAAAAAAAGAAATCTTGAGGCTGAAGTTTAGCCGGAGTTTGCCTTTGACACCTCTCCATCCCTTCCTTCCACGACCTTCTTTCTCTCCCTCCCCTCCCCATTTTTTAAGTTTTTAAGTTTTCCTTTAAAAAAAGGACAAGGGCTGCTGTTATTTCTCTGGAGCCCTCTCCCCCCCCCCCTTTGCCCAGTAAATATTAAGGCCTTTAAGGAGGGTGATTTAACTAATTAGAAAATTTACATCATTAAGTCCCAAGGAAAGGGAGAAGGAGGGAGGGAGGGAGGAGAGGGAGATGTGTCAGTCATTTTAAAGGAGACAGGCCCCATTGAAGTGTGAAGAAATCGGCTCTAATTCAAAAAGGCAATCGGGCAGAAAAAGCCCTCAACGCTCCCCGGCTAGTTATGCATCAGAAAGGGCCGCCCTTGGGCTCCGGCTCCCTCGCTTTCTCTCGCTCTCTCTGGCCCAGAGCCTCCGCCCGAGTTGCTCCCACTCCCCGCTTCTCCTCCTCCTCCTCTTCTCCTTCTTCACCTTTTCCTCCTTCTCCACCTTCTTTTTCTTCTTCTTCTCCTCCTCCTTCTTCACCTTCTTCTCCTTCTCCTTCTTTGCCTCCTCCTCCTCCTTCTCCACCTTCTTTTTCTTCTTCTCCTCCTTCACCTTTTCTCCTTCTCCTTCTCCTTCTTTGCCTCCTCCTCCTCCTGCTTCTTCTCCACCTTCTCCTTTTTCTTCTTCTTCGTGTCCTCCTTCTTCACCTTTCCCTCCTTCTCCTTCTTTGCCTCTTCCTCCTCCTTCTTCTCCTTCTCCACCTTCTTCTTCTTCTTCTCCCCCTTCTTCACCTTCTCTTCCTCCTCCTCCTTTGCCTCCTTCTTCTCCTTCTCTTTCTCCTCCTCCTCCTCCTCCTCCTCCTCCTCCTCCTCCTTTTCCTTCTTCTTCTTCTCCTTCTTTGCCTACTCCTCCTCCTTCTACACCTCCTCCTTCTCTTTCTCCTTCTCTTTCTCCTCCTCCTCCTCCTTTCCCCCTGCCACTGGCCCATGGCCCATCTGGAGAGCAAAAAGTTGCCCAGTCAAGGCTCTTTCGGTTGGGAAAATGTAGATTCCATCTTTAAGCAACCAGATCCACAGAAAAAAAAGAAGGAAAAGAAAAAGGCTTCAAGGAGGATTCGACTTTCCTCACCCTTCTCTCCCTCTTTTCGCCTCAAATGGAAAACAAGACTCTTGGGGAGGCTGGACTCTTTCTAAAATAATAATAATAATAATAATAATAATAATAATAATAATCAATTAAAGTTCCAGTTTGAAACCAGTTTGGCCAGCAGAAGGGGTCAAATTCATTTGTTTCTGTAACGCAAGAAGGAGAAATCCCTTTCTGGGAGAAAAGTGTCATAAAAATGAAATAAATAAATATAAATAAAACAAGTAACCATCATAAATCATCATCTGTTTCTTCTTTGTATTGTTCCTCCTCCTCTTCCTTCCCTCTTTTTTTGGGGAGTTTTGGGCCCAGCCAGACAGGGTTGCATAACTTGGGCATCAAAGCAAATGGGAGGGAGGGAGGCGAAGAAACTTTAGGCTTGGCTCCAAAGCTCTCTTACCTGGGGAAAGTCCCCTGAATCCACCCGAGTAACTTCTGAATTCAGAGCCATCAAAGGAGCCTTGCAGAATGACTTGAGGGCAGCTTGAAAGTGCTAAGCCATGACAGTTCAAGTGGTGTCCAACCAGACTACTTCTGCAATGCAGATGCAGCCTGTGCAATGGGAAAAGATCCCCACCACTCCATATAATGGCACATTTTCTCTCTCTGTCATTCTTTCTCAATGTGTTTATAAAACAGCCTGAGCTCTGTCATACCAGATGTGGCCAACAGAAAAGAAATTACTGCCCAGAGGGGAATCCTGATGCCAGGCAAGTTTGCCTAAAGGGACACATTTTTTCAATTCCGGATAGCTCCAGGAGTTCTTGGGCTGCATCTGCTCTGCAGGAGGAATCCAGTTTGACACCACTTTAGCTCAGTGCGATGGAATTCTGGGATTTGTAGTTTCGTGAGCTATTTAACCTTCCCAGCCAGACAGCTCTGGTGCCACAAGAAACTACAAATCCTAGGATTCCATAGCACTGATCCATGGCAGTCGAAGCAGTGGCAAAGTGGGTCATTTCTGCAGAGAAGGCCTTAGTGAGTATGAGGAGAGAGAGAACCAGTTGAACAAACATATAGCTGTCAGGACCTAAGGAAGCTGGGGTGCTTCAGAAGTAGCCTCCAAGACCATCTTCAACCTAACTTTTTGCTTCTGTTGTGTGCCTTCAAGTCCCTTTCGACTTATGGAGGCCCTATCCTGGGGTTTTCTTGCACCAGAGGAAGTTTGCCATGGCCTTCCCTGAGGCTGAGAGAGTGTGACTTGCCCAAGGACACCCAGTTGGTTTCATGGCTGAGCTGGGAACCAAAGCCTGGTCTCCAGAATTGTAGTCCAACACTCAAACCACTAGGCCACGCCGGCTCTCTCAATCTAACTCTTCCCCCTTTCTAGTAGCAAGGAGAAAGATGGGTGATGCCTTACACATCCTTTTCTTTCTCTCTGACCTCAAGGCTACCTGTCCTCTGGCCTTTGGGTTGTGGGAAAGTGTACACCAGGAGTCCATCCACACTGGAGAAATAATCCCGCTTTAACTGCCATAGCTAAATGCTATGGAATTCTGGGAAGGGTAGTTGGTTGTGGCACCAGAACCAGATCTTCAAGAGAAAAGGAGGAGGAGGAGGAGAGAAAGGGAAAGTGAAGGCAATGGAAACCACAGCCACCACAACAACAAGAATGCAGCTGTTGAGCAGACAGTCAGAGGCATCTCTGCTGTTTCCTTCACTTGCAGACAAATAAAGATCACGATTACTATTTTAAATAATTCCTAACTCCAGCAATGGAGAGACACTAGAGTTTTTACACAAAGGATTCTGATTCACACATCCACAGACCCAGGGACACACACACACACACACACACACAGGCCACTGCCTCTGCCCCCAAATATTTTCACAACACTGGGAAGTGGGAAAGAGGAGGAATCAAGACCTTTCCCAGGAAACCCACCTAAACTGTCTGAAATGCTCTTATTTGGGCCCAGATTTCTTGGTAAAGAGAAGATGGAGAGGAGGAGGAGGAGGGGGGGGGGCAGAGAGATCCTTCCCATCTGATGCTTTCTCTCCCCCCCTCTCCATTCCAGCTTTTTGCATTATAAGCCAGAGCAAAGAAGTTTTTGTTTGGTGGGTTTTCATTGATCAGTCACTCTGCGCTAATGTAATTATCCTCATCAATAGAAGGCTGGCGAGAGAATCATTATGTGGGTGACATTGATAAATGATCGCCCAAGAGCTGCCTTGTCTCTGGGGCAGCCCCACAGCTGACCCTCCCACAGGCAGCAGACACCCCCAAGTCGCCATAGAAACACCTGGAGCGCCTCTTCCCAGGAGGAACCACACAACAGCAGCCAAGGCAGCACCACAACACACACCCTGGGCCTCCCAACTCACCAACAGATCCAGATTATTTATACACACACACACACACACACACATATATATCTAGAGAGAGAGAGAGAGAGAGAGCGAGGGAGGGAGGGAGGGAAGGAAGATGCCTAGAATACAACTTACGCCCTGTGCCTCCCAACTCATCAAAATCTCCACATACATACACACACAAATACACAAATATACATATGGAGATTTTAGTGGGTTAGCAGGCAAAGCATGTAAAATGTCCCAAGTCACTAAAATCTCCAAATTATTAATCCTCCCTCTCTTCTGTGCCACCAAAAAAGCTACAAATGAAGATAGATTAGATAGATAGATAGATAGATAGACAGACAGACAGACAGGGATTTTGGTGAGTTTGGAGACAAAGCCTGCAAGTTGTGTTGTAGTCATCCTTTCTCTCTTTTGTGCCTCGCCAAAAAGATACAAATGAATATATCTATATCTATATCTATATCTATATCTATATCTATATCTATATATATATGGAAATTTTAGTGAGTTGGGAGCTAAAGCGTGCAAATTGTGTTATATTAATCCTCCCTCTCTTCTGTGCCTACCAAAACAAAAGCTACAAATGAATATCTTATCTATCTATCTATCTATCTATCTATCTATCTATCGCTGGAGATTTTAGTGAGTTTGGAGGCAAAGCCTGGAAGGTGTATTCTTAGGAATCCTCCGTCTTTTCTGTGCCTACAAAAAAAAAAAAAGCTACAAAAGAAGCTACACACAGACACATGTATATTATACTGTTTTATATTATATTATATTATATTATATTATATCTCTCTCTGCCCTGGTCCCTGGCAGCTGCTGGGGGAAGCCCCTGGGCAGGGATGCCTGGCTACTCTGGAGGGCGCCGTTCCTCTTTCCCCTTGCCTCTTTCTTTCTTTCTTTCTTTCTCACCTCCTTCCCCCCTTCCTTCCCCTTCCCTCGGAGTAATTGCGTGTAATGCAAAACCCATTAGTTGGCGAGAGGCGTAGTCCTCTCCAGTTGTGCCTCCCACCCAGCAGAGAAGGCAACGGGCGAAGAAGCTCTTTGCAAAGTGCCTCCACCTGAAAGCAGCATCGCCATCATTACTACTACTATTATTGTTATTATTACCACGACGAGGGCTTGGGTATTTGTTCCCTAAGTAAAAGAGACAAAAAAGAAGAAGGAGAAGGAGGAGAGAAAAAAACAAAGCACACAACAACAACAACAACAATCCCCTTTTGATCCTCTGAGTGCTTTATTTAAGCAAATAGGAAAATACAGGCGAGGGGTAATTGATTCATAATGGCAGCGAGGCTGGGAAGAGGGGGGTGTTTGTTTATATGGGGCCTCCAGCAGCCAAGAAAGTAGGAGCAAAGGAGGAGGGGGGGCAAGGGGGGTCATCCATCATGGATCTGGCAGGGACCCTGCCCCAAGGGCCCTACCCCCTTCTGTCCCTCTTAAGAGAGGGAAAGCTGCCTCCATAACTCCCCCGCCTCCATTCCCTCTTGCCCAGATGAAGGGCACCCCCCACTTTCATCATTTGGCCAGGAAAAAGAGAAGGCTCAAAGGTTATCCCCCCTCGCCGCCGCCGCCGCAGAAAAAGCCTCCATTCTCTCCTTAAGGCTGAAATCCTAAAGAGACTCCCTTGGGATGAACAGTTCCTTTTCATCCAGTGAGTTCTCTGTGGAGGAAATAGATGCCCAGGTCCTGCTGCACAGTCAACGTCACAAGCCAGAAAAGTGCTCAAAAGGAGAAGAGGGATTTTAGACATCACACACACACCTTTGCTACTCCTTTGGATAACTGACAGCTGAGTTAAAACACTAAAACTGCCCCCCCTTCTCTTCACATGCCACCAAAAGAGGCCATCAATCCTAGGGCAGTGGTCCCCAAACTGAGCCCTTGAAGAGATAATAATCATTTTAATTATTATTATGTTGATATTGTTTGTTGAGGGAGAGGGAGAGAGGGGATGTCAAAGTTTGTATTGTATTGTATTGTACTGTATGTATTACCATGGTTGTAAGCCACCTAGATCCAGATGGAATGGTGGGATAAAAAATAATTTATTTATTTATTTATTTATTTATTTATTTATTTTGGACTTCACCTCCCAGAAGCCTCAGCCATGTTGGAAAATAGTCTGGGATTCTGGGAGCTGGAGTCCAAAATCCCTTAAAGAGCATAGTTTGGGGACCACTGTCCTAGGGGAACCACCAGACATACAACTGCTAGTTCTAAGGGGAGAAGATGTGGAGACAATTACAAAGGGGCACCCCTTTAAATGCTTTCCCCCTTCTAGACCACACTTTAAATCAATCTACACAGGAGACTTTTCTGTGTTCCACTTCTAACAGCATTCACTTCTGACACAAATAATTCCAGAAGCTCCAAAGAAATCTTGACCATGCGCATTGGAAGCCAAGCCCCACAGTGTTCAGTGGGATTTGCTGCCAGCTAAGCTGCAAGGGGACTGAAGCCTTCCAGGCCAGCCCTGTGCACATTAACTAAGAAGTAACTCATAAGTGAACCTCTCAGGTAAGCATGTATTGGCCTGCACCCTTGCGGATGTATGAAAAGATGCTCTAAGTTAAAAAAAAAAAAGGAAAAAAGAAATAAAGGTCCACTTTGTGAACATGATGGTAAAGTTGCTTGGGTCACCATAGGTACAATGTAGTTTTGGACACACAACCCCCTCCAAGGATACACAACTCCCTCCTGCCTACCACAAACAAACAAACAACCCTGTTTCTTCTTCCAGTATTAGGAGTCTGCATAGGACAGCCAAACTCAGCATGAACAGCCTATTCCCCCTGTCTCCACTCCCACCATCCATCCTTAGGAAGAAATAGATCTTTCTCAAACAATTTTTTGATTTGCTAGGATTCTTCCTCCATTTGTTCAGGGAAATGGAAATTTTGGTTCCCTCCCCGCCTACCCCCCCAACACCTATAAACAAGAGGTGTTTTTCTATTACCCTTCGTTTCCCAGAACATAAGCAATTTTAGTCAGACTACAGTATTTCCTTTAACACTATGTCGCTGTCAAAACACTATTCCCGCTTTCTTTCACTTTTGACAGCTGAACATTTCTTAAATACACCCAAATCGGAACCCTCTATACTAAATAGTAAACCTCAGACTGGAGCAATCTCCTCACATTATATTGCAGCTAAGATTCCAGCAACGCAGCTCAATAGATTAGAGCCTGGAGAGGGAAAAAGCACCAAGCAAAAGCAAGAATTTAGTTCATTGCAAAAATAGCCATCTAGCAGTCAGTGAGTTGCTGGAGGTTAGAGAATGCCGAAAGTCTGGTTTAAAACGCTACCAGTTTTATTTTGATTTGTTTGTTGAGATACAAGTACAGCAGGAAATGTTTTGCTGTCTTCCACAAACAATCCTATGTTTAGGAGGTTTCTTTCACAAGAAACTGGGAATCTGGATAGTTAGACTGGAATAAAATTGAGCACCAAATGTGGAGCCTCCTTCCTTCCAATGCAGACAAAATGACTACAATCCAGCAGCACTTTTGCCAACTAAACTTTAACATATTCCTACAGCGCTTTCTCCCGTCTGTTGCAGCTCAGACTGTTAAATATATGGAAGTTTAAAGTGAAAGCTCTTGCCAATACACTTGGAATAAGGGGGGAATGCACAGCTGACCTAAAATGCAGTGCTGTGCCCCAATTCAGAGTGACACCAAAACACCTATCCTATCTCACCTCCCTCCCTCTCTCCTCCTTAGTGACCTCATAAAATGGTTGCTTTACTCTTCTACAAAGAAATGTATTCAAGACAGCTTCACTGTATCTCCCATCAGTTGTAAGAAAAGTAGAGACCAGGCTTGGATGAATATGGGCCAGTCCACATGAGTTTCAAGACCTAGAGTGTGTATGGGGCTCTGTTCAGAAGTTCATTAAGCCAAGATAGTCTGAAACCTTTCCCCTCCATGCACATAGGCCCTTCACTTGAACTGTGATCAAAATAGAAAGTGTGCAATTAACCTTAGTCCTATCCAGGCATTATAGAATTGGTACTAGCAACCCCCCTCTGAAGAAATTTGCCAAGAAAACCATGTGATAGGTTTGCCTTAGGGTTGCCATATGTTGGAAACAACTTGAAGGCAAACAATACCACACACCACTATAAATATCAGGGCATGGAGCCTGCTAGTGCTGCTCTCCTCCTCACACTTATCTTTCACTCTCCTCATATAGTGACTTTCTGAAAAATGTCCTGTAAACACGGATGCTCTCCATGTTACCTAGAACATTGGAGTATCCATGGATATATACTCTCTTCTTGCTTTCCATATGAAGAAAGGGCCCAGGGCTAGTATGAGCCTCCTCTTCATTGGTTTATTTCAAAATGCTTGACCATCATTCTTGCTTCATCCATATTGGGAGCTTAAACTGCACATAGGTCTCAGTGCTAAACCCCTTCCCCACCACCATTCCCTTCTCCTTTTGTTTCGTGTCTTTTAGATTGTAAGCCTGAGAACAGGGAACTGTCTGATTAAAAATAATAATTGTAAGCCGCCCTGAGAGCCATTAGGGCTGAAGGGCGGGATATAAATACCTAAATAAGTAAATAAATAAATAAACTAACCTCAGACTGTGATTTAATATCTTAACTCTTCTGATGTTTGCTGGACTGGGTGAAACTGAAAACTATTCTTAATTAAGACACTTCCTGGTTTGGTTTCTTCATGCTGTGAAGGGAGGGATGAAGGCACTCCATGTGCAGGCAAAAGGCTCATGTGTATCTTTTTGACTTAACAGACAGAGCCATGATGATCTGGATATGACCACAGTGATCCACCATTTCTTGTTTAACAGAAATCATTCTTTACTTACCATCAGTAACAAATGAGTTTTAAAAACCCAGCACTCCCTCTTTTCTTTTTGTTTTGAGTTTTGTTGCTAAAGCACATCTTATACAGTCATATAGAACAATTATTTATGAGTTTTCTGTGTTGGATCTAAACATAGTCATACTTACAGTAGACCTGTGGATTCCCATTGAGGGAGAAAGGCGGGATATAGATGTTTGAAATTAATTAATTAACTAATTCCAATGGGTCTGTTCTAAGTTTGAACAATTCAGGATGCATCTCTTTCTTTTTCAAACCTGTTTGCACTCTGAATGTATAATTCTTCTTTTTGTATAATAATTTTATTTCTTTCTAGATTAATGGAAATTTCTTAAGTAGAGGAAAATTAACATATTTTGTTCGGATTGTACTCCTATTCAATGCAAACCAATAAAATTAGAACCTAAGTTTCACAATACTGTACTGATTTTCATGTTTCTATGGCTCTAATCATATGCACACTTGCTTTGGAGTAAAACCCGCTGAATCCCATGCAACGTACATCTGAGTAAACATGCATAGGGTAAATATGAATATAAATATGCACTATACTGTGAATATTGTAATTCTATTCCTATCAGCTTTAAGATAGATTTCTTTTGTAGTAATTTGGTAAAAATTACAGTAACTCACATTAAATAAAACAGAGCACTGAAATGGTAGTTTGTAACTGATAAAGCAGCAGTAAAGTATGTTACTGATCTACTCCTAACATTAACAGCTCTATTCCACAGACAAGCTGTGCTTTAAAGTCAGTAGTGTATTTGTTCAACTAAAGCCTAGGGCATAGCATTGGAATAAATTGAAATAAATATTCATACACTTCCTTTTACCACTTACACACAAGCACTCACACATTTTTTTAGCTTCAGACATAAAGATTATACACATCCAACAATCAGATTCCATGTTTAGGCATTTATAACCGCACAGGCTACAAAATTTATAACCGCACAGGCTACAAAATCTTATTAATCCTGGATGCTTTTTGTCTGGATTTTTGTTGGTACAAGTTTATATTGCTCCTCCAATATAAACATCCCCAGGATGTTTTTTTTGTCTGATCAAGATTAAAAACGCAAAGGCCTAACAAAAAATCAAAAATGAAATATTTATTACCGCATTTTGTGACTTAACACCTTTTTTTTAAAACATAACGTCACAGTCCTCATACAAGTATTTTAATGTAAATTTTGACAAAGCTTAAAGGTAACAGCATTTTTTTCTAGTGAGGAACACGTGCTGAGAAAGGAAGAATTCATGGACATACAATACCAATTCCACAGCAGATCTGATACTAGCAAAAACATTCTTTTTTCAATTGAGGTAAACACATAGAATATCTAACATGAAACAATTAATAGACCGAACTCTGTACGAAGTTTGTTACAGTATTCTCTTGCTTTTTCCCAAGCTCTGAGTTCATGATAAAAGTTCTAGGTTTGGTGCAAAGACCATTAATATCTTCTTTTGTTGAGGAAAGCTGCCCAACCTTCAGATCTGTCCTGTCCCAAGCCAAGGCTCAGAACTACTGGAAGAAGCTCCTGCTTTGTCTTTTTAAATCTTCACCTGCAAGCTCTTAAAAAAAAAAAGAGTCCAAAAGTATCTTGGGCTTATGAAGCACAAACTATAAAGATCTGTTTGAAACTAAAGGACACATTTATGAAGGAACAAAACCAGGGGATGGCAAGGCCTTCTTCCAACT
>NC_056522.1:325947388-325999888 GCF_019175285.1 Sceloporus undulatus | reverse complement strand
TAGTCAATCGTGGACACAGAGGAAAAAAGAAGAGAAGACATACCAAACAATCAGCAACTGTTCCAGTCTCTCAGCACTGAAACACCATATACAACAACTGGCCTGTCATTTTTCAAAACAATGTTGTATTGACCATAAGGTCAGGACTACAGAATGAAAATATTATGCAGAATCCTTGGAGCAATAAAAAAGACTAGAAATTTCAATCTACTTTGCTACTTACCTTCAATGTAAAATAGTTTGTAAGCACTATTTAGGCAATTGCAGTTAAGTGATATTGCATATTTCATGGTTTGTATTTGATCATGGTGTATTGTGTTGCAGTTTGCTATGCTCATTATTATTACTGTACGTAAAGCACACAAATCACAGTCTCATTACTCTGCCCACCTTTTGTACATGCAAATATATGCTGAACAAGCTTTATTCTTGTTTTTTTAATCAGAGTTAATTGCTTTCTCTTTCTTTCTTTCTTTCTTTCTTTCTCTTTCTTTCTTTTTTTGTATTGCCACCTATTTGTGGCAAAGAAATTCACTCCTACTCCTAAAGATTTCTTCCACAGGATTAATAACCTCTCCAGACCTTTAAAGTGAAGCAAAAGGCAAAATCTCCATCAAGTTTATGCCCAGTTATCACCACATGGAGAATTTAATAGCAGAAACTTCAGCTTTCTAGTAAGCTAAGGAAATGTATACTGAACAAGATGAAATGACTGCTTCTTGGCCCATTATAGGTTTGAAATTATATAATTTTTTAATGGTGGGAAAACATGTAAGCAAAATTTGGATGGTAATGTATTTGGTGCAGGGTAACAGAAAGTAGTAATATTTAAATATTTTTGCCTGCATTTGTAGCATGCCAGGCATTGGTAGCATATTGTGAATAGTCACAGCAAATGAATGGATACAATGAGTTTTACAGCTAGCCTTACATCAGTGAAAGCAATGCATGCACCAAAAAGTTGTGGGTAGCAAGAAAATGAGATTGTCCTGCTGATTGAATGTAGAAAAGCAATGAGCAATTCAAGTGCTCCCAGTCAAACAAACTGCTTGTGGCACTAGTACTTGTACCCAATTACCAATTCAGAGAGAAAATAAAAAAAAAAGCAGTTGCAGTAGAGTCAGGGTGGGAAATCTCCAATTAGCACCAATTAGTGAAGTTGCTTCCTTTAGCAGAATTCTGGGGACATAAGGGGGAAAAAATCTCCCAGAATGCCTATTGGAAGCATTTATTTACCAGGTGGAGGAACGCCTTAAGAATAACTTGATGAGGATTTGTGCCTGTGGGATTTGAATACAGATACTCCGTGAAACTTGCCTGCTCGATTTGACTGGTCAATCATAGGCTGTACTATTCTTCTTCTGGCATTAATAAACCTGAAATAGAACACAAAGTATAGAAATCTGTTTGTCAGCTCAGAGCTGTACTTTTTTTTTTAAAAAAAACCTTTCTTTCATTAGATCCCCCCCCCCCCATTTTTAAAAAAAAACTTTGGCAGAGCTGCAATTCAGGGAGGGAAAAAACATTGAATAAGGAAAGAAAAAAGGAGGACAACTACACATAATACACCAGTTAAGAAAGTTATTTACTAGGAGATAGTGAACTGCAAGTAAAAATATGCACAATAAAACACTTGACTGTTGGCGGTGGGGGGGGGGGGAGGGAGGGAGGGAGAGGAACATTACCAATCTGGTAAAAAGTTCCACAGAGGGCTTTATTATTTATTTATTTCCATCCCTCTCAGTTCAGCAACCATTGCAGCTCTCCATAAATGAGGTCCAGGCTTTGCTATTCTGTGCTTTCCCAAGGTATTGTTAGGTCAGCAAAGCCATCAATTAAGCTGTCTGAAGTTTTATCACTAGCACAGCAGCAATAAGTGCTGGCCCAGAAAGAACTCCTGCTCTTCTGCAACTCCTGCAGTTTAAGCCTGTAAAGTCAAGGGTCATTTGGGGGTCAGTGCCAGCTGGGGGCGACCTTTTCAACCAAGAGTGGGACACCAGGGCAGGGAGCACAAGGCAACTTCCAGCCATAAACCGGGGCACCTTTCAACTTGATAGAAAGAGGGGAGTTGCAGGTACATGTGTTTAATATTAGCCCCCAAAATAGCTTCTTCTCCCATCAAGTACCATAACTAAAGCAGAGTCCGGGTAATCTGAACATTAGGCAAAGCCCATTATTTGGCAGGGAAAGCCTGGGTTTAATTTTGTGGGTAATCCAAAAATAAATGCTTGCATATTTCCCCATTAAGTTAATACATAACAACCCACATCAGATGATCTTGTTCAAGCTATCCCCAGTAAAATGATTAAAATAAAATAAAACAAAACATTATTTTAATTGCACAGGTTCATTCGGGTCCTTTTCTGTGATTCACGAGGCATATTTGGATTTCTTCTGTTTGTGTGTTCAAGCTGTGTGTGTTTTGGAATGCTTCAGTATCTGTTTTTCAGGTTTTATACAAAACGGTGTAATTTAGGTTCCAGCCAAATAACCCTTAAGAAATATTATTTTAAAAGGTGAACAATTCACCCCATTCTGGAATATCAAACATGTCTATTGTCCCAAATAATCTATTTGTACTGTGTTCTGTTTCAAGCTCTAATTCAGTTCGCACTGAATAGACACTTCTGTAAGCTTTGGATAAGGCCAATAGATTTACTAGACTGTTTAGTAAAGCTGTGGTACCCAGTTTTGGGGCTCCAGACATAATCACTGAATTTCTTTCAGAAAGTTTTAAGTCCACTTTTTACCTGTGAAACTTCTGCAACTGTACACTATTGAGCATTCCATGTAGCACAAGATGCCTGCATATATTGCTCCAAAGACTACACAAATTACTTTGTATCTTGCTGTTTACATATCAAAGATATCACTTCCTATTTAAATACACTCCAGTTGTCAAAAAAATCTTGCCTTATAATTAGTCAAAAGCAAATGCCAGGCCTTTCTTTTTTCTTCTTTACCTTGTTTCTCCAGATAATAATGATTTCTGTCACCAAGGCTATATTCCTAGTGCAACGCTGTGAGTTCAAGACATATTTCTGTCCTCTAAGACAAAGGTCTTTGATAGGGCATAATGTGCTTTCCAGTAACTGCCACACTGACCAAACAGGGACTGACCCCAGCCTTCTGCAGCCAGCATGTCTTTTATCAGCTGAAGTTAACGCCAAAAGAGATTAGCCGAAAAGCCTGATAAGACTGTTTTCTCTTCAATGAGCTTCTAATGGCATATGCAGATGGCAGGGTTTAAAGAAGGAAACAAGCACATACTGTACTTGGGCTGGTAACACACAACAGATTCTCCTACACTTTGAGCCTTGCTGACCCTTGCTTTCTTCAACCTAGCCACTCATAAGGTAAATTAAATTGCTTTTTCAGTTTTTATTTCAGCTCCAACCACTTTTTATTATTTACATCTGGTGGTCCCCTTATTTATGTCTCTTTCCACTTCCTTACAACACTCCTTTACTCAGAGGACTGCAATGCATTATGGTTCTTCATTCTCAGCAGGAGAACACTACACTGTCTTCAAACAAATAATTAAGGGGAAGGTTAAAGGGGTTCACCTAAAGGTCATATCTTTAGAAACTGGTCAGAATGTATACATTAATTTAAAAGGGGGGAGGCATCCTCTCAAGTTCTTTTTTTAAAGGGAGTTTATACAACACTCCGACAATTCATAATCCGTTGGCCAAAGGGACACAAAACTGCTTTTATGAACATAATTAAAAAACACACTCTGTGGCTAGTTCTATTAAATCAACACGTTGTCAGAACAGAAACTTTAAGGGGATGATTTGAAAGTCCACTGAATGCTTGAACATTCTTGGTATATAGTAGAATTTTGTATGAGTGCATAAATCTTTAGAGAACTAGTATAAGAGATGTTTGATTCAACTGATCTAACAGATAGTTTGTGAGAAAACATTAGTAGGTTAGTGATTCTCAAATGTGAGAGACCCCTTGTTTGGGGGGGGGGGGAAGAGAAGATTGTATGGAAGGAGGGCACAAAATTCCAAGGAAGAAAATGTAGAACAATTCTCATCAAACAAGAGAATTTTTTCTGTTGCAACCTGGTGCACCATGCACAGAGTTTTTCAAGAGACAGGAAGCACATAGAAGAGTGTGGAGACAATTGCTTCTCCTTTGGCTGGTTGGCTCTAGGATAGAGAATCTATACTTGGTTTTACATCTCTTATAATGCCAATGTGAGAAGAGTGCCCATTTCATTATCCTTAGGTATATCACAGCATTACTGTGAACCCTTGCAATTATATCCTGCCTTTCCTCCAGTGAGCTCATGGTGGTGCACGTGGCTCTCCTCTACTTTATCCTTACAATAACTCTATGAAGTAGATTGGGCCAAAAGGTCACTGGCGCAGGCCTAAGGTCACTGGTGAAGTGCATAATTTAGGGAGATCTAGAACTGGGATCTCTCACCATGCTGCACAAGGTCCTGCCTCGGGGATGTAGAGTGGATGCAGTGCTATTAGGGCTGGGCAAGGGAAGGAGATCATCAAAGAATGCTAACTGTGGCTTGTTCCTGCTGCAGTTTTCCAGAAAAAGAAACTACATCATTCTCCTGGATGGAAGATGAACTCATTATTCTTCCTACTGCAGCTGTGAAGGGACCTATTCTCTGGTCCTTGGGTGCTTCCTTCCTTCCCTCACTCCCTGCCTTTTTCCCAGCATTAAATGACATAGCAGTGCCAAGTTGCCTGTAGAGTGATAGGATGGGTGCAAGGGGCTAATGAATAGCCCCTTGCATTGCGCCCAAAGCAAGTCACATGCATCACCAGCAGGACTCCTGTCCCTAGCTACTGCAGCAATGACACACTAGCTGTTTCAACATTTTCAAAGATCTGTGAGCTTATGTGGCAAAGAAATGATTGTTAGGTTGTGAGGGTTTGCAAAGTAGCATTATTATTATTATTATTATTATTATTATTATTATTATTATTATTATCCCAGCTTTTCCCTAGTTTGGTATTCAAAACTGCTTACAACAAATTAAAAAGCACATAGTTAAAAAAAATCACAAATACAAAAGTTAAAAAGAGATTTAATGATTAAAAAAACACCCAGATTTAAACATACACCATTAAACACACACACACACACACACACACACACACAGCATTAATTTAAGAAAAGTGAGAACCAAGAGGTTTTAGAAACACTACCCTAAGAGAGTTTAAGTGGATGTAGTTAAGTTGGGAAGTTGTTCTGTTTAACTAGCTAATTAAAATCAGTTAAGATATGAATTAAGTTGGATATTTGCTACCACCTGGGTTCCAAGCCAGACCACCAGAGGTGAGTTTAAACTGACTCCTTTAGACAGGAGGGTGATGTCGGGGAGGCTTCGGGCAGGTTTGGGGGCATGTGTCATCTAACTGCCATGCCGCTCAAGTGGTTAGGCCATATGTTTCTGGCCCAAATGTGCCAAACAGCTACTGGGCAGTAGGAGTTGTGTGTGTGTGAGTGTGTGTGTGAGTGTGTGTGTGTGTGTGTGTGTGTGTGTGTGTGTAGGGGGGATGACACTAGCAGAGGATCTCTCAGACGCAATAGTGGTGACACTTTAACTCTTGTTAGTACTGCACAGAGGAAGCTAATGAGAAACCACTCTTGAATGCTTCTTATTTGAAAAACTTGACAATGATGAGACGATCCAAAATGAAGCAAGAGATAGTGCAGGAAGATGAGACTCTCAAATGAGAAGGTACTCCACCAGTTACTGGGGAGGGACTAAGGACAAGTACATTTGTGTCTAATGACACAACTTGAACTCAAGCTGAAAGGGCATTCAGCTTCTGCTGACAGGCTCAGAGGTGAAAGGAAAATCTAAAGCAATACAACACACATAATTGAAACACAGACTATGAGAAGCATGAATAAGGAGAAGCTAGAACTCATAAAACAAGAAATGGAACTTGTAACATAATATTTGGCATGAATAAGCTAAAGTAGACAGGAATGTGATATTTTCAAACAGATAATTACGTAGTATTTTAGTATAGAAATGAACATTTATGAAGACGGGGGGCATTAATAGTGACATGGGAAGTAGCAAAAGCAGCCAGGGAATATAATGCAAAGTCTGACAGGAAAACCTATCAATATATATCAGTCCGTTTTATAATAATTTTTAATGCACATAGTTTTAATTCATTTTAAACTATTTAACCCTTTTAATCTGTCTTTTATCTTGCTAATTGTTTATTTTGTTTTTAGCCTTTCAACATTATTTTTGGTATTTATATTTTTTAAATTTTTAAGATTGGTTTTATTGTATGCCAACCTGACTTCTTCAGATAAAGGGTGGAATAAATATTTTAAAAGGTAATTAATTAATTACCCACTTCAGAGATGGAATAGGAAATTTTTTTTGAAAGATTATATGTGGGTATATTGAACACCCATCCAAACAGGGCATACTTATTATAGTAACTGACTGGATCTCAAAAGCAGAACACAGAGCAGAATTAAATGCTGTAGAAGAATTTGGCCCAGAATCAAGAAACAAGAACAGCTTACAGAATTTTGTAAAGCCAACAGTTTATTCATTGCAAATACATTCTTCTGGCACTCAAACAAGAAACTGTGTATGTGGACATCACTGCATGGTCAATGTAAAAATTAAATTGGAAGGGGAAAAAAGGAGAAGTTCCATTCTGCCAGCTAGAATAAGTCCAAGACTGTAGCACAGCCCATGAACTGTTTTTTTAAAAACATTATATAGTAAAGCTAAAGAAGTACACTAAATTAATCAAAATGCCCAAATAAAATCTTAAGTATTATTATTATTATTATTATTATTATTATTATTATTATTATTATCCTTTATTTATAAAGCACTGTAAATTTACATATTTAATTATTATATTCTAATAAATTTAAGAATATACTGGTACAGTTTAAAGACCATATAAAGAAGATATTTTCAGTACTTAACCTAACTGACAGGTAAACAGAAGAACTCTGAACTGATATGAGGGCCATTGCCAAGCAAGAATGAAAACTGACACTACCTAGAAATAAAAGCCTTCAAATGGTTAAGGATAGATGAGAAGTAAAAGTAACTCTTCAGACTGTTAAGGACATGTGAGAAGTAAAAGATGACAAAACCAGGGTCAGAATCCAAAATACAATTGTTCAGTGACTTGTGTGCAGGGGCAAAGAACTATTATAATGATCAATGCAAATAAACAGAATGAGATGGCAAAAAGGAAGACCTCTTCTACAAGATCTGAGCAATTAAAAGGAAATTCAAACCAAGAGTGGAGATGCTATATGAATAACCCAGAATGATGATAAAATACAAAGATAATGGAAACAATACACTGAGGAATTATATGAAAAAGAAGAAAGGACGGCCAATTCATTCATGGAAAAACCTTTTGACCAACTGCTTCAAGAAAGAATCTTTTAGAAAATGAAGTGGAAGAAGCTCTGAAAACAAACAGGTGGTTAATAAATTACCAGGGATACCAGTAGAACTGTTTCAAGCTGTAGAGCCAGAATCCATCCAAATTCTAATAAAAACTACCAACAAATAGGGAAAACAAAGCAATGCCTTACATACAGTAAATGCTCAATATCCATATCAATCTAAAGAAAAGAGACAATTGGGATTGTAGGAATCATCAATTGCACTACTCTTGCATGCAAGTTAAGTCATACAATGGTCAAGATTTTGTACCAAGGAGTTTTACACACACACACACACACAGAGGGGGAGGGAGGGAGGGAGGAGAGAGAGAGAGAGAGAGGAAATGCCATATCACACTTTTGGTACGATATCTTCTGCATATAAAGTAAAGCTTGGTTCAGAAGTAGAAGCAGCACTAGGGGATCATATTGCAAAGATATGCTGAATATTGGAACACACCAAATAATTTCAGAAAAAAGTCATCTTGTGCTTTATAGATTATAGCAAAGCCTATAATTTTATAAATTATGTCAAACTATGGTTTGAGCTAAAGGAAATGGGTGTGCATCAACTTTTGATGTGTAACTCATACTTGGGACAAGAGGCCTAAGAAACAGAATGGTTTTCCAATGGCAGGGGAGTCATACAAGTGTGCTTTTTACCATGCTCTTTGTTTACTTTTTCATACAGAAAGTGGGATTAGATTTTGAGGAAGAAGTCATGAAAAGGGGGAGGGCAACTTTTAGTTTAAGATATGCAGATGATATCACATTACTAACAGAAAAGAGCAAAGAATTGGCACAACTACTGAGGGAAATTAAGGAAGGAAATACAAACGCAGCATTACAAGTGAAAACAAAAATAATGTAAACATGATTTACTCAACATTGAAGTAGATGATTAAGATACTGAAAGAGTTAAAGATATTCTATACCTCAGTCATTGATCAAAATAGAGACAGTAGTCAAGAAATCATAAGGTTATGACTTAGAAAGGAAGCTATGAAAGAATTAGCTATGATTCTCAAGTGTAATGAAACAACATTAAATATCAAAGTCAGAATCATTCATGCCATCCATTAATGACTGTGAAAGCCAGTGAAAAAAGCTGACAGGTTAAGAAACAATTCATATGAAATGTGGTACCGGGAAGGAGTTCAATAGATACCATGGACTGCCAAAATGACATATAAATCAGTATGTGAGCAAATCAAGCTTGAACTGTCACTAGAAGCCAAAACGACTAAACTGAGACTATTGTACTTTGGACATACTGTGACTGATTGGAAAATATGTTAATGTTCAGTAAAGTGGAAGTGAGTAGGGGAAAGGAAGACCACATTATAGAAAAGGGATTCAATTACGAAAAAATGGCTTTGATTTTGTAAAACCTGAGCATGGCTGTTTATGACCAGGGCTCATGGAAATCTCTCCCTCATAGTTACTACAGGTCAAAGCCAACCTGATGGTTAACAACAACAACAACAAGGTTTTTGAGGCTTTTGAAGTAACTCTTACATCACATTTCTAAAAACTGTAAAAAAAATGAAAAACTCATATTTCTATAAGAAAATATGTAGATAATTTGAAGCACTTCAGATATGTATATAATTGAAGTACTTCAGAAATATGTAGAAACACTTGAAATGCATGTGAAGTAAAGGTTATTGAGAGGATCCCTTGAGGTCACTTTAGATGTCTGCTGCTCTATGGCACAAATAGTTTAAACAAATATAGGCTGTGGGGTCCCAGGATCTCCGAGAGATCCTCTGCTATTGTCACCCTCCCTCCATACACACACTACTGCTGCTGCCCATCTAACCTTTAAACACGCATTCATGTTCAAGTGAAGTATTTGAAAAATGTTCTCTTATTTCTTGATAAATCCTTCCTTTCCTCTCCGTCTTAGCTTTCAGAAGGAATAGTGAGAGAAATACTAGAACCATCAGTTTCTGACAGATGGAATCCTTCCAAAGCACCAAGAAAGCACTGAATTTTAGCAGATTTTCATAAAAATATCCCAGCTAATGGTCTTAAATTATTTCACAGTGTGATAGCTATTGTTAACCACCATCTAGAACAGCTCAAGAGGAATACATGGAATGGGTGTAATAGTCTTTGAGAATATACTTTCTTCACTACCATCACTACCTCCCCATCATTTTTCCATATATATCTAAGGATTAATGCTTTACTTATGTAGAAGATGTAGTTTATGGTGCACCACTGCATAGCTCTTAACTCTTGGAACTTTGATAAACCATGAAATATCTGGGACAGTCAGCTTTTGAGATGCCCAATTCAGTGAGAAAGCTCTCAGTTCTCCACAGGTAGAACCTGAACAAGTTGACTGTCATTTTCTCCTCTTTGCAAAGGTGAGCATACAAGATTCCTGACAAAAAATAAATTATATGAGGAAGTAGGCTGATTCTCTGACAAATAATAGGCGACAGTTCCTTCCATTCATTTGGTAAAGGTTCTTGGAGACATGAAAAGAGTAAAAATAATAGCAAGGTTGAAGTGGTAAGTCCTAGGATAGGATAGTTACATCTGGCATTAGTTGAAGGCTTTTATGCAAGAGCTGAAATATGGGTTCCAAAAAAAATTCTTAGAAACCAAAGTGCAGTAATATGTCAAGTTCATTGCCAACAAGAAATAGTAAAAAACAAAACAAAACACCTCCACTACAAGAGAAAGATACCTCATTCCATTTCCTACAATATCTGGGAAAACAGTTTTTTATTAAAAAGTGAAACAAGACCAACAAGTATATTGTTCATAAGACTTCAAAGACTTATTATTGACAACCATTATCAAAGTTAGAGACCATTCAGCAACTTAGAAGTTAAGTTTTCTGAATTCCTTTTCCATTGTCGTCTTAGTTTTCAGTCAGTTAGAACCTTTGGAGATTTTTTCCCCTAGCACTAAAAATAAAGCAGTTTGTGGAAAAGGGGAAGGGAAAGGATTATTTTTTGTACATGAACAGTAGTGTGTGAAAATGGTGATAATTCATTCACAATATGTAGGAAATAGTTTTCTTCAGGTTTTGTTCCAGTTCACTGTATGGCACTGACATTTTCAGTAGAGGGCTGGCATGCTTTAAGCATGCAAAATAAACCCAAATTTGTTCACTTTTAATGGAAAAATTAATCTTTGTCCAAGTGACATTTCAGAATTTGAAATGTACATATGACATGGGCCTTGCTAAGAAATTTAATCATTTTCAAATCAAATACAACCAATTTTTTTATTTAATAGTAAACTTATCAAACCGCTATAACTTAAAATATGGTATGATCATAGTCATATGAAAAGTAATTTTAAGCATCTCAAACCATCTACAGGGGAAAAACCCACCTTCCTTTGGGTATATACATTCATTCCAGATAGAAATGCTCTTGCCCACTCCACATGTGATGAAAGCCCAAAGAAGATACCTGTATAAACATAAACTACTTATCTCACTTATTTGCTTATAAACAGAAATTCCCTTAAGTAAAGCAAGGCCCGGTACAGACTAGCACTTTGCGCTGGCCTTGGGCCAAAAGTAGGGCTTGGTAGAGCGGAGTGTCCGTATGCTCCCGAGCCCTACTGCAAGCCACGGATACCATCTTGGCATTCTGCTATTTACATGGGTCATGCCATGATGATGTGCCTAATGCGCCGTGTCCAAACAGCGCATGAGAGATGGCACAGCGCCATGCCAGGGTGCTTATGCTGCCTCTTTAGCAGCGGACAAAGGACCCACATTTCGCAGCTCCTTTTTCCAAGCACATCGTTTCCATGACATGTGGTCACCCTGGCAATGATCCAGGGGAGAAAGGGGCAGCTTCTGGCCACCCCTTTCTGCCCATCTGTACCCCCCCCCAAGTTTATTGTTGGGCTACAATTCTATACACAACTACAAGGGAATAAGGCATATTGAACACAGTGGGATTTATTCCTCAGTAAAGATGCAAGAAATTGCATTTTAAACGAATGAGAAACCAGAATACAGACAACATCAAACGTGGATATCATACATGAATCTTCAAGATGCAAATGTATGGCCAGTGAAAAACATTCCGGCTTTCTTTCTCTTCTGCCATAGATGTGGCTGAAAGCCACAGGAGCACACATTTTATGCAATAAGATGACCTATGGATAGATTTGCATGATCAGAATATTCAATAAGTGCCATCTTCCTATGTTCATAACGTATCTTGAATACATTTCACATGGCCAACATTATTTAAATGGTTTTACTAAATACACAGTTCAAATGATGCCAGAGATCAATGAAGTATATCTCAGAAACTATAATAAGAATTGTTGAGGACATACTATACTTCATAAACATTTTATTTCCACTCAGGGGCAAGGCAGTAAAGGTAAACAGGGTGTTAATCAGAAACATGATAAGACAGTTGTTGATACTGATGCACTTGATGCTGAAGGGATAGAATTCCAGCATGAAAGACAAAATCATGCATAGTAGGTAAAACACAAATATCCTGCAAAGAATCACAAGGCTCCATGCCTGAAAAAGCATGCAAGATACAATAGTGTTGTAAGTCTATTTCAGCAACTTGCTCAGTCTCCATTCTTGTAATTTTGCAGCAAAATTGCAGGGTCAAATCATGACAGAATCACAATTGATTCCAGGCTGCAATCCAATCACCATGAAGGATTACCTGTAGAATATATGTGCTTCAGAAACTCTATAGAAACATATTTCCCTGTTGCTTTAGTGAGTTTTCCAGCTCAACAAAAACAATTTAGACCTGTAATTAACATTACTAGCCCAAGCCCTTCTCTAGAATAGAGAGAATATGCTGTTTAGGTAATTAAACTAATAGTATGAGATAGAGAGCCAATTGTGAATCCCTGTGAGACATGCTCTTTCTAGAACTACCAGCACCATAGTTTATTTTGTAGAGTTAGGAGGAGGGCAGTTGATGAAAGTCAAAACATCCCAGTAATCATGTAGATTGATCCCAAGGACAGTACAGCCAGTGTTTCTGGCAAAATATTTATACCATCAATTTCTGCAGGACTTTTCATCTTGCTTGAAGTTATGTTTTAAAATGTATAGCAAAAAATGGAGACATGATAGGCAAGATCCAATGTGGGCCATACTGAAATTTTTAGAAAGGTAAATAAAAACTTTGTTTCATAGTTCATGGACATTTTATGTATGTCATGATATTATAGGTATGGCCCTGGCTCAAATGTTTGTACTATCTTTCCCATGTTATCTATTTCACCATTTTTAGAACACTATCATGTTTATACTTTTCTGGGTGTATTCGTACCCACATATCATGAACACAAATGGCATGCCAAATATTGAAAAATTGGCTGGAATTAACATTCCAATTCAAAAACAGGATTTTTGAATTTTCACATTAGAAATTCTATCAACAACAGCAAAAAATAGGAATACAAATTCATGTTTCCTATTAAAAGTTTATTTCTGCTGCTCCTCCCATTCATCTCCATTATATTGTCTATTTGTGTACACTCATAGCACCAGATCAAGTGGTTCTCAGTGACCTTTGCCAACATATATACTAGAAAACCATGAGATGGAGCCAAACTATAGTATAATTGCTGGAGACAGATGAAAGTATTCTTGTGGAGCAGCACAGCCCAATGCATATTTATCTGGAAGTAAGTGCTACTGTTCAGTGGGATTTAATTCCAAGGAAATATGCAATAGATTGAATCCTTAGTGCCTTGGAGTTATTAGAAGCAGATATGATGGCAAAGACAATATTTACATATTATTTTTTAAAAAAAACACCTTAAGACAAGCCTGAATCAACCTATCTATTTATGACATGCTTTGGAATCCTGATAGCTACTTAACTTTATAAGCAATTGTAATTTCTCATTTTTCTCCTATTTAAAATATATGAGTAATCCTTATGTTTACTCATAAGTAAGCCTCAGTGAGCTCAATAGTGCTTAATCTCTCAAAAATGATTTAAACTTATATTTTAAGATAGCTTTATGCTTGAATGATACCAGCCAGTCCATTTTGCATTAAAGTATAATAGATAATGGAGTAATCTGTTATCCAGGATTATAAATATACTATGAATCTCAACAGTGAATAAATAACCAGCTACAGAAATAAATAAAGCTACTAATATGAAGAGTAATAAAAACTGCAGCTACAAAGACACTGATAGACACTGATTTTCATTATAAGCATTCAATTTTTTTTTTAACCTATGCAGAAATTTATTTATTTTTATTTCCCCTGAAATGTGGATGGCAATAAACACTATTCTGTGAATGTAATCACATCTGATGCCACATAACAAAACATCTCAGCAGGTCATGATTTCGAAAGTAATGTCTGCTGCCTTTCTATAATGCCATAAGATTATTCATATGCAATTATTTATCATACAGTACAAGAGATCTTTCATAGGTACTTGAAAGCAAGGGAGGAGACAAACAGACAGACTTCCTTAGCTATTCATATCTTTTAAGATAAAATGCTACGTCAATAGACATAAGTTGTAGTATATTGCCTCATCTTGCGCTTGATTTATTGCAGATGGGAATCAACTAGAAACTGAATTACTTTGAAAGTTTTATTGCTGATGTTAAAATTCCAGGTCTGTATACATACATTTTATAGATTTACTAAGTACATTTTTTGGTAAATTTGAAAGCTTTTTATTTTGAGTTTACGTACACTGGAATAACCAGTCTATGCATACAACTGTTCTTAAAAAAAAACCACTCAACATTTGTTGTTGTTCTCAGACTTTTTGACTTAGATAAATGATGATTATCAGTTACTTCAACCAGTCATATTAGGCTTTTGACTGTTCTGTATAGATAATTAATAGGCATTCACCTGTGAGGTTGATATCAATTTGCTTTTGATCCTTATGGCACTGATGAAATTTACATCTTATCCAGTATAAATTAAGCTTACTAATACTTTTCCCAAATGTAGATGTTTAAAAATAACCTGCTGGAAACATGTGAGGAGATCAATGTGTACTTACATGTCCTGTACTATGGGTATCTCTGATTAGCTTGTCATCTACCTTGAAGAAGATGTAGCTTGATTCTCCTATGTTATATAGCAGGCCAGCTGTTAGCTGTCTGTCAAGCACCTAAAGTGGACAAGTAGTCCAGGAGCAAAAATGTCACTCCTTTGATCTGGCAAGGAGCAGCTGCTGATTTATAGAGTAGGACTTTGTTCTTCCGTTCTATTTTACTTTCTTTCCTAAGGCAGAACCACAAAATCCAGTAGAAAAAAATGTGCCGTCCTCCGCAACATCAACAAGCTCTGACAACTGCAACAGGGTTTTTCTTGGCCCTAACAAAACTCTCAGGCATCTCCTTTGACGTTCACCTTTTCCTTCTCCCCCCTTCTTCTTTTTGCAATGCGGTAGTTATTGTTTAATTCAGCTTCTGTAAATGGAATGGACTGTGGCCAGCAAGCCTGGGGCATAAACACACCTGTATGAAAGAAGCCTTATTGTAGCAACCATCTACAACCAACCTGCACATGCACTGCTGGTTCTTGAGTTCAGAAGCTATGTTCCATTTTCCTGACAGCAAATTTTGCCCCAAGTTAACTACTTTTTTCATATCTATTGTCCTGTCTTGACCATGTTTGTACATTCTTTCATTCCTATTCAAAATTTCAGATCTGAAGGCAAAAGTATTAACACATGGAAATATATATTTTACCTACTTGTAATGTCAGCAGACTTTGGGAAAATTGTTCTGAACATTCCCATGTTTTAATAATCCACAGTCAGCACAAGATATAATATCACAGTGCTGGAAAACGGACATATAGTGATCCATAAGGTGATCATGATGGTTTTAGGACATGGTGCCATGATAACAGCCACAAGCAGGTAATGACACAGCACTGATTTATTAAGGATTATGGGGGGACATAAGTAACAGTGGGGTTTAATACAACTTAAAAAAATTGTAACTAGGACTCAGCCTGGCTCTTTATGGTCAGATGCTTTAAGGAACAGATCACCTTTTTATTAGGTGCTGAGTGATCCTCTCTTCCACAAAAGCTACAGAGTTATATATTAAGAATGTCTTTTCTAGGGATTTTGCTCTTAATATCTTTACTGCCTGGTCTTGATTTTAAAACACTATTAAATAGGTCCAGTTACAGAAGGGTGCATTACAGAACAGATGGGCATAAGCTTCTTTACATATCTAGTGTAGAGAAAACAAAACAAAATGAAACAAGTTTATGAATGGATGTCTATGAGTACATCTTATTTACATTATTTTAATACTAGTATAAGAAAACAAAGGAAAATGCTTTGGAAAGAGTGATTAGATGAACAGAGAAGTAGCAATAATTTATTTCCCAGGGCAATGAATTCCCATGCAGGTATGTGGATATTTTTCTCTGGAATTGTATACTTCTTATTTGTTACTAGAGAAGAAAGGCAAGAAAGTAATACAGTCATAACCCAGGGATAAATTCAAAAGAATAATTTAGCAGAATTCCTTGATAAGGATTTAGTTTGTAATGAGATAATTGTGCTCCAGCCTTCACAGAATGTAATGAGGGATGAGGTGATCCTTGGGGCTTTTATGCATGGATAGTACTCCCCCCCTCCTTTTTGCTTAACTGGAAGGACAATCCGGGGTGTATGATGTTATTATTAAAATAAATGAAGCAGGCCTTGCAGTCACTTGAAAAAATATGCATACCTAAGCTCCTCAGAGTGTCTGAGATAAAAACTACTAATGAAAAAAAAAGTATCAATTAACATCTATTTTCCGAATCAAAGTAGAAAGGAGTGCAAATGAAAAGGGGAGGGCACAATTTTAAAAAAGGAACAATATATGAGGACACACTATTTTAGCAATAACAGGGAAAACACATGTAAAAAGAAGGAAAATGATGTGGCATTGATTCTTCAGATTTGTCAAACAAATTCTGTATATCCAAAGTGAATAACATTTTCATTGAAAAGGAACCCTCCAGGAATTGTTCATGCTGAATGGTAAACTACAGCACACCCACACCATACTTGAAGTTACGCAGATGGTGAGCCCTTGCTAAATGAATGGTTCATGTGCATGTGGTGCACAGGAGTGCAATGCCACTGAAAACAATAGGACTTGAAGTCCCAAGGTATTACTTTCACGGGGGGGGGGGGGGGGACACCAAGGGCCCACTGTACTATTGAAATTATCAAGTTTGTGATATGGTGCACATTGGGGAAACCGTTAAAGGACACCTGCATGAACAGAATAAGGCCTGAAACACAAGGAGCAAAAGTGCCGGATTAGGACAGTCATGTGTGATTGCTTAGTCCTGGTGCTAACAGCACCAGAAAAGCACAAGGCTGTTCCATCTGAGCCATCTCTTTCACCCCTAAATTAGCAATTCCATTGGATTAGTGTGAGCCCATTTCTCTCTTTGTCAAGCTGTATATAACTCCACACAAACAATTTTCAAATATGTGAAGTCGAAGGCTTTTCACGACTAGCACCCATAGTTTTTTGTGGGTTTTTTGGGCTATGTGGCTGTATTCTGGAAGAGTTTATTCTTGACATTTTGTCAGCATCTGTGGCTGGCACAGATGCCAGCCATAGATATTGGAGAAATGTCAAGAATAAACTCTTCCAGAACACAGGCACATAGCCCAAAAACCCACAAAAACTAATTTTCAAGTAATTATGTCAGATATGTCCGAATTTATAAGAGAGACAGACCTTTACACACAGAGACACAAAGACATGGTAGCAAATAAAAGAGGGAAGGAGGAAACGTATACATTATTTATTATTTCTTTATATTAGTTACATACCACCCAATAACCAAAGTGCTTCTTAGATATGTCTGTTAAATATCTTTTTGTTATTGTTAAACTTACAACACACATTCATTACAGATTACATTTGTAAACCCTAGAAGACTCTGCCAAACAATCACTTGTATTATTTTTTTTCTTCCCCTCCCTTCTTGGATTTATAGTAAAAAGTTTAAAATATGTAATGAAAGAAAATACAAACATAAACACTAAAACAGAATGAAAGTAGTCAACAGCATACAACGCAAAATAAAATTAACAAGAAAGGATAACATTAGTACAGACTCTCAAAAGCACTAAAACTTTAAATCTGAAAAGTCTGAAAACAAAGAAAGTATTTTATCTGATGGTGAGAACACTACCATGTAGGTGTCTAGTGAACACTGCTGAAGACAGTCCCTTCCCCTAGTAGCTACTTACTATACCTCATTTGGTGAGGGAACTCAATGGGGCCCTCAAAGGATGGTCTTAAAGTCTAGGTAGAAGGATTTGTATGCATACATAATAATCACCAATGGGTGAAAGAGCAGTGCCTATTGCTTCTTTTAGAAATAGAAAGAGAAATGAAAGACAGAGTCATGAAAGAAATGCAAGATTGTCCACTACAATCAGAAAGCAGAGAAAATTGTATTTATTATACTATTTGAATACAAAGAAATATAAAATTGCCCATTGGTTAACACTGAAATTGTTTTTCTAAGCAGGAAAAAACACAGTGAAAATGTGTCTAAGGATGCCCAAGAGACTAATTTCTTGCTAATATATTTGTCAATTCTATTTCATAAGTTTTAGGTCCATCAGTATCAAGTGACAATGTGTAAAACATTAACTTATTTTCAAGAGTGCACCACTTACTGGGAGAGCTTTGTTAGTCAAAACAATCTGCATAATGTTTGCAACAGAAGTTGCATGCAGCAACTTCTTACAGCAATTCAGATCCTCATATCTCTGAGGTGGTACATATTAAGTTCCAAATTTTGGGAAATGTATTTTTTTTTTTTTTTTGCTGGCTATATCTTTTTGATCCTATGTTGTATTTAACAAGGATCACATTTTTATTTCTCTGTGTCAGTATCTATGGACTGTGTTAGCCATTCTGTAGGCAGCCTTATAGTAAAACCCATTTGGGATCAGCTCAGTTTGCACCTCCTTCATTGTTTCTGAATCTGTTAATGGATCACATATGCATTAAGTTTGAACAAATTTTAAAAGGCAAAATAAGGACAGGATAAGCACACTCTACACAAGACATAGGTTCACAGCTATGTTACATTACTCCACCTTTTATTCTAATAAAGTATAAATAAATCCATGCATATATACACTTTATTAGAATAAAAAAACATAATTTAAAAAGATACTGTTTTACAATTGTTGTCTTTTTCTTGTTAAATAGTAAGTGTGAAGTTTTTTGCTTATTGTTTGAATGGGCCTGATAGTTCCCCTCAAGATGGCACTTCTGTTACCTTGTGCCACATTCCAACAATTAAGTTAGGGATTCAGTAGTTCTTGCTGAATTCCCCAGCTGGTAACATATTTCCATGCACAGATCACCATTTGCGATAAGGTCCTGGGTATGAAAAAAATAGTGTGGGAGGGGGAGATACTATATGGAGTCACGTTATTCATTTATTGCCTGTGGCTAGATCATAGAATAGAATAGAATCATAAAGTTGGACAAGACCTTCCAGTCCAACTCTCTGCCCTGCAGGAATACACAGTCAAAGCACTCCTGACAGATGGCCACCCAGCCTCTGCTTAAAAACCTCCAAAGAAGGAGACTCTGCTACACTCTGAGGCAATGTATTCCACTGTCAAACAGCTCTTACTGTCAGGAAGTTCTTCCTAATGTTCAGGTGGAAGTACCTGATACCTGATATCAAATGTTGCGGGGAGAAGACACTTGCACTAGATACAACGTTTTCTCTCTGACCACCTGAATGTTATTTTTTTTTTCTTGATAGAAAAATCTGAGGAACAGATACGTATATGACTACTTTGCAAAAGCTGAAATGCAGTTGAGAAACACAACTTGATAAATATTTGAAAAACCTCTACATAATTCACCCGAACAGTCAGAGATACCAACGTATAAATGATGGGGGAGGGGAGGAAAAATAATACAAGCGGTTGTTTGGCAGAATCTTCTAGGGTTTACAAATGTAATCTATGATGAATGTGTGTTGTAAGTTTAACAATAACAAAAAGATATTTAACAGACATATCCCTCTGTATTCCAGCAATTCTCTGCTCTTGGTTCAGAGCATGTAAGAATAGAACTGGTGTTTATCTATAACAGTTTTAAACACAACTTGGCCCCAGAATTCTCAGGAAAAGGTCAGCACAGGTGAAGGGCTTGGTTTCTCTGAGCAATCCTGTCATTCAGACTAACAGCAGTGGTTCACTCACAGGAGGGGAAAATGGCTCTATTGTTGGACTTATTGACTCCAGGGAGGGCAGCTACTCTGTTATTACCACAGAGTGCTCACAACCTGAGCTCTGTGTTGGTCCACTTAAAATTACTATTTGCTGTGAAGGATTGGCAAAGCAATTCTTAAAATGATGGGTTGAAAGTAGGAGACGCTCCATCAGGAGCTTTTCTTTTCCTGTAAGCAAGAGTGAGCAGTGCATGATTCTTTCTGAGCCTGACCCACTTATTACCTTTTGTTCGGTTGTCTTTATTAACATATTAACTGACTAGATGGCCTTTAGAAATAAATGCACTTCATTAGGTAATTATGTTACAATAGCCTCTTATTAGAAAGAAAGCAATATTCAGTCCAAACACTTAAAATATGTACATCGTGATGGACATAGCATGTGTAGTATACAAATATACAGTATACCCATACAAAGAGTTGTAAATGTAAGAGCATTTGTACAAATTACATCCTAAAGGAGCTTTCAGTCATCACTTGTTTTCCTATTTTAGAAATAAGCAAAATGCATTTAATCAGTCAGATGCCAAAATTATTTTCTTGTCACTATTTTCTAGGATTGGTTATATGCCTGCCTTACTTATCTTAAACAGTTGGTCATATCCAGTGTTGATATTTAAATGTAATGGTTTACAACTGAGCAAAAGCATTTTAAATGGTATTCCTCTTAATAATTTTCTTCCAAATTATTTAAACTTGTAACATGTTAGTACGGCAATTTAAAAGTCAACCAAGCAACCAAACTGAATAATAGAATAAAGAGGAGATAGAAGTGTGTAAAAAAAAAAGTCATCAGTACCTTGATATCTAGGAAGTGAATGCAAACAAACTAATCAGAATTTGTTTCCTAGTGACATTCTCATAAGGCTTGCAATCAGGCAGCATCAAAGCTATTAGGGGTTGTGAGCCCCCTGTTTATGGATAGCATATTACCTATCTCTACTTGATGTGTCATATATAAAAATAAAGGAATGCAAACTTTATTTTTCTTCTCCAAGTTTGATCATTGTTTTTGAAATTCCTTTCTCACAAAAGCTTTAGCTGTCAAGAGGTTGCAAATGAAAAGTCAATACTGATGCTATGTCATGTCATATTACATCCCTTAGGCTAGGGCTGGCTGGCTCAGTGTTTGGGGTGGCTTTTTGTTGTTGCAGCTTTAGAACTGTGCATTCTGTCTGCACACCTGCTTTTGTTATGTTCCATAAAAGGACACTTCATTACAAAAAAAGTCCGAGAGATCATAACAAGGAATTTTCTATAGCTTAATAGTATAGCTTTATTTGGTTTCCATGCCAAACGATATCACTTGAAAGTAGACTTGTTTATTTATTTAATTAAAATTTCTCCCAATATGGAACCAAAGGTGACTTATGATGCATAATAAGATCATGCATTTACCTTTTACTACATTACTACATTGACAGATTTGAATTACATGCTTTTTACAGATGTTCATTATTTTTGAGGTTTCATTTTAACCCATTCAACATAAGTAGATTGGTGAGTGTCACCCTGGCTTGTTCTATATATGTTGGCAGGATATTTTGACATTTTTATCTATTCTGAATTTATGAGAACTCAAGTTATTTTGATCAATATACTGTACTGTGCTGCACTATAAGATTGGAGTAACAGTTTGGTTAACAATAGCTTATCTATTCGGATAAATGTTTTGTAGTATATTGTAGCTATAATACAGTGTGACTTTATACAATACTTTAAAAACCATCCAGTTAGTCTTAATATATGAAAAACAATGTAATATAATCTATGTTTTTAGGTCTTATTCCCTCATGACATGCTTATGGATATAAGTCTTTGAATAGCAAGTTTCCTTTCACACTAGTAGCCAAATTAGTTTCTCAGTCTACAGAATTATGCATGTTTTGGGAGAAAGAAATTATGTCTATCATCAGTTCCTTTATTAGAGAACAAAGTCCTCCTATACTGACCAAAATGGAGCTAACTGAAGGCCACTGTGAAACAAGAGGGATGTGTCAGCATACTTGGAGGAGCTCTGAGGCTGGAGAAATAATTTAATATATATATATATACACACACACACACACACACACACACACACACACACAAGACTCTCTGATATAGCAGAGCCAAGGAGAAAACGTCTGTAGATTATGAAACAGAAAAGAAATGTGGAAAACCTATGGGGAAATGAGTGGAAATACACTGTTTCCTTTAACTAAAAATTCAGGTGAGCCACTGCAAACAGGATTGAAGCATAACACAGACACAATAGAATATATCACTATAATATATGCAGAAGAAGGCAACATTTAAATAAGGCACAACCAATCAAAACACAATCCAATGTACATAGTCAGCAGCATCCATGAGGCAAAACACTGGCTGGCATCTTGTTACCCACATACACAAGTGGTGAAGTGTCTCCCATCATGGCTGGAAGAGAGCGGGGGAGAGGGGAGAAATCAGAGAAGCATCTGGTTAGGTACCTATTGTCAGGCACAGACTTATGACATAACCCACTGAGACATCAGAGGACACCAGCTGGCACCCAGAATAGAAATTAGGCCAGGGATACACTATATTTATTGCAGATCTCATCTGTAATGTATGCAAGTGAATTAGTAAATTTGTATATACCCATGGTGGCAAACCTATGGCATGTGTGCCCTCTCTGACATGCAAAGCCATCTCTGAGGGTAAGTGGAGACAGTTGAAGGCATGGGGGGGGGGAAGAGGAGGAACAAGCACACACCCTCCTGTGTCTTTACCTGTCTCTGGGAAAGTCCCGCCCCCAGAAGTCTCTGTCTCTAGAGAAGCCCCCCCCTGCACCAGGTGACATCCAGTGTAGGAACACCATTGAGTTGCACACTCATTCTCTAAAAGGGTTGCCATCACTGCTATATACAGTTATTTCATGTGTAATGCTTTCTGTGCAGGAAGACCCCCTGGCATATCCACTGAAAGGGATCAGGTAGCTGGTGATATGAAAAATCTCTTGCTGAATCTCTTGCTGAAATTTGACAGAACCATTTCCAGTCACAGCAGATTCCAGCAGATCCCATGCTATCTATGTCGCTAGAGGGGAAATTTTCTGATGGGCATGAAAAAGTAGCCCAGGTCCTCTCTATGTGCAAGTGGGTCAGAACCCTGCTGAGTGTTAGGCCCACTCCCAATGCAGGTTGTGGCATAGGGCCAGCAGCCAGATTATCCTAGGTCCTTTTTGCTCTGGAGCGCAGTTTCAGTGCAACTTTGGAAGTGTGCATCATTTGAATGCCATGCCTCCAAAATGGTCGGAAGCCACTTCATTTGGCCCATCTGTTCTGGGCCTATGTCCTTAATCTAACAGACCAATTTAGTATATTTTTCCACTCTAGGGGTTTTTGAAAAAAAATAATGACATTGTTTTTTGTGGGGTTTTCGGGCTATGTGGCCATGTTCTAGAAGAGTTTCTTCCTGACGTTTCGCCAGCATTTGTGGCTGGCATCTTCAGATGCTGGCAAAACATCAGGAAGAAACTCTTCTAGAACATGGCCACATAGCCCGAAAACCCCACAAAAAACTATGGATGCTGGCCATGAAAACCTTCGACTCCACAATAATGACATTCTTAACTTCTAATTAACTAGTACTTTTCCTATGTGTGAACACAACATAAAATCAGCGCTTATCTAAATTACAATGTTTTTGGATTAAGATTTCTGGTATCTCCCTGACAAAATGACCACTGACTTTCTGGGAGTTGGGGTCCAAGAAAGTTATTTTAATCAGATCTAATATATGTGTGTTGTGTGCCTTGAAATCATTTCTGACTTAAGATGACCTTATCATGGGATTTTCTTGGCAAGATTTGTTCAAAGGAGGTTTACCATTGCTTTCCGATGAGGCTGAGAGCATATGGCTTGCAAAAGGTCATCCAGGGAGTTTCATGGCCAAGCTAGGAATCGAACCCTGGTCTCTAGGGTCATAGTTTAACAGTCAAGCTACAACACTACAGGGCTCCCCCAGTCATTTAATGTTGGGTTTAGCACTTCTTACTTCTCAACAGCAGATCCCATGCTGCACGCCATGTCAGCTCCCATGTCATAGTACCTCCCATGTCATATGTCTAAAACACTTGATGCCTTCCTAATGTTGTAGATTCCCAATTCCCATCAAACTCAGCTAGTGTAACCAATAGCTGGGCATTGTAAGCGCTGGAATCAAAATGCTATCAATGACACTGTTCAAGGCTGGCACAAGCCATCTGCTTTTGAAACTCAGAGGATATCAACATTTGCTTGTAAGATCTTGCTGTCATGTTTTTTTTAAGTGAAGAGGGCAATGTTCACCTTGTGTTTCCAGGTTCCTAGGCATGGTTAAAGGAGCTATATGGACTGTGGATAGTGTGTTTAAACCTTATCAGTTACTGCTTATTAGTGATTGCTCAAGACGGATGAGAATCTTGTCCACATGGTTTCTATGCAGCTTGAGAATACTCTACAGCAGTGAAGGTTTAGCACACAAACTGTATATTGACCTAAATTTCCCACACCTGATAGCTGTAATAAACCTTAACCTCTCCTTTCACAGCTTTTCACAACCACAGCTTAAAATTCTACATATGTTATACCAGCTAATGAACCAGCCATTAAAAAGAAACCACAGATCTATACCAATAGATTAGTAGGAAAAGAAGTGTGAAGTAACTGCATATGCACTGTAGAATGGCAGCTAGGGAGAGAGAGACAGTGATCATGAATTTACAAAAAGAGACATGAGCTAATAACATATTCTGCACATTACTTGTGTAAATTTGCAAATATCCAAAGAGAAAATAAAAGAGACAGTAAAATAACTGATGCATCATGTGCATTATTCTGTAATTCTGAAGAAGAATAGAAACTAAGTTGTATGTGACCACCTATGTAGACATACTATGACTTACTACCAAAGAGGTGAAAACTGAGCTGTTTTAGAAGTTTGCATAAACATCCTCAGTAATGAAAACAGACACTGTTTAGCACTGAAGACAGAATATGTCCAAATTCTGCACCAGAAACTATTTAATACCATGCTATTATTCTTCCCATCATACATATCAACAGACTAATTCTAAGAAGACTGTCGTTCACCAAAGAAGAAAGGGCTGCAGTGTAGCCATTTATCCTATGATTGCCAATATTGGCAAGAAGAAGAATGAACGTCAAGGGCTAGAAAGACTATTTATTGTTCCTGTTATTTTTTTAAATAAATTGAAACATTAATTAATTAAATAATCTAGCAATTTAGGTAAAAGTAACTCCTAGGCAGACATCGCCAAGAATCACATGCAACTTAAAAATCAGGTACCTGTACATAAACATTCCTTCAGTGAAGGAAGCTGAAGAATACTGCAATATACTGTTGCATTTAACTTGTGATGTTTCTAGTCTCTCTCTCAACCACATCACATATTAAATGAGAATGAACAGGAGGAAGAGTAGATTCCTAGATGCATAGACAGTAATGACGTACTTTGTCCTCACATGGAAGGAGAATGACCGTAGTTTTAACAAAATATTGTCAGCTGGTCAGAAGAACATTGCAACTGAAAAGCAAGCACTTAGCCTTGTTTGTTTACAATAGTGAAAAAATGCTAATTGCCTTGAATTTCTGGTTTATCAAGTTAATGGCTGAAGTTCTTTGAATACCTTCCTGGGACCAAGCTTACTTCTGAGTAAACACAAATAGGATTGTGCTGTAAATCTTTATAGATTGCCTTTAAAAGGGCTTTTATTATTAAACAAATACACTTGTTCAAGTATACTGCTGAAACTGAACAAAAATAGAACCTATTTCATCTGATTACATGAGCACTGTCCAACAGGCAAGTGAAAAGGAGCACAGATTTTAAAGACAAATGTAAAAATATTGATTATCAAATTTTTTTTATAAAGGCACTCGCTACAGGACTCATAAGCAAAGAGAGAATATGCTTAATAGATGTAATCATTGTTGTAAACTTCAGTTGTCCAGACCATGTTGAGTGAAAAATTTGAATGCAGTAGAGCCCAGGCTTAACAGAATGTCTTAATTCACACAGTAGCATAATGATTTTTAGGGCAATGTGAGTTCAGTTGGCATCTCCAACATGCCCATTTACAGCCCCACTTCACTTGGTACAAGACTGACTGTGCTACAAGGCATGAAAAGTATTCAAAAGCAGCCCATGACGTTCTCAGATCCACCTCATATCTTTCAATTTGTTGCCCAAGAAGACTGGAATATAATGCCATAGAAGCATTACAGAAAGTACTTTATGCAGACGGTGACTATTTATACTCTGTTCAGCCAGAGGTGCAGGAGTGCCTTCATTTTTTTAAAAAGAAAATAATGATAACAACAGTACAGTGGTACCCCGGGATACGAATGCGCCGCCTTACGAAATTTCCGGGTTACGAAAAAAATCCATTGAAAAAAACTGTTCCGGGTTACGAAGGTTATTTCGGGTTACGAAAAATTTTTTGGTGCTTTTCGGCGCTTTTTCGCACGAAATCGTGGCTTTCGCTATTAGCGCCTATGGCTTTTTCGGCTTACGAAGATTTTCGGGTTACAAATGCGGCGGCGGAACGAATTAAATTCGTAACCCGGGGTACCACTGTACACTGCTTTTGATTGAAAGAGGAACCACCTTGGATTTTAGTGCATCTGAAATCAGGGGTGAAACATGAAGTCTTCATTTAGTTTGTCTTGGGCCATGACTTTTGACATCTGTGTTGTACACAAAATGTACAGAATTAATACAGGCTCCAGGGAAAGTCTGCACTCTCTGTAATGGGACTATCATTTCTTAAACTATCACGTGGATATGACAATTTGGTACACATTTTTAGACTTAGCTTCCTTGGGGGTGGGTGGGTAAAAAGTCAGTCACCAATTGTCCATAAAAATGAAATACTAAGGATTTCCCTAGATTTGCATATTGTAGTTTTTCTAGAAACATAAGTGTAGAGATCAACATATGTGTAGGCCTCTTAATTTTCTTATGTTGATAACAGTGGCAGAGAAGGAGATATTTCATAACCATCTAGGGCACCTAAGCAAATTTTATTTGCATAATTACAACATGAAAATGTTATTTGATGGTCTGATCCAAAGGCAACTATAGTCAATTATCATGAACTACAGTAACATCAACAGCATTTAAATCAGTTCCAGAGGAATTATTCTTTGGTTGGCACATACGGCATTCACACCGAGAATTCAGGCACCACAGACAGATGATATGTCCTGATATACATCCAAGTTATGGCATTCTTTTTAAAATGCCAGTTCTCAGTCAGTCATCCTAGGTATTGTACTCAATATGACTTTACAGAAAAGTCAGAGTATGAAGCAACATAGCACTTTATATGTTAAAAGAAAAGGAAACAGAAACTTTATGCCTTTTACGTTATTTTTATGCTTTTACACTTAACATATTTTTATGATATATTTTATGCAATTTTTATCTCATGCTATATACTATATAAGAGAAATGTACATTAGCATATGCTTCCAAGAAACAGTTTTTACTGTTATCAAATGTCTCATCTTGCTTTCAGTGTTTAATTAGGTGATGTTTTAACAACATTTGGTAAATGGAAAGCAGTAGGTATTATTTTTGTATGTGGATGCCATTAAACATTATTGCTTGTTGCCTTCACTACAGAAAAGACTACTGCAAGAATGGAAGTACTATATTTTATCTAAGACGCTAGATAAGAAACCTGGAGACTGGTTCAGATTTTGGCACAGACTTCCTATCTGCCTTAGGGCTAGTTACTGAAGACCAGATTTATACAGTCTCCTGGGGCTTAGTTACCCAACTACCTGCTTCCCAAGCAGCCTTTGCAAGCCCATTAAAAGGTCTGTACTGGTGAAGCAATTTGCATGTCGGGCATCCCAAGTTACCTTCATACACAGTCTCACTGGCATAGGTATTATGACAATGAAGCACTTTTGAAAGCTTTAAATTGTGCTTATACAATAATGAAAGCTCTCCTAGCTAGCATTCTGGTTGGAATATTTTTTTCCCCTCACAAATGTTCTAACTTTAGTTTCTTACATAGTGCAATTACTATTACAGCTTTCATAGTACATTTCACAGTTTATGTTAGAAATACAATGTTATTGTTACTCCATACACCCCCTGTAGTGAATTTCAGCACTATAGTGTGAATTTCCTCCCAGCTCAGGAAAATTGCTCTTCTCCTCTGATAATCACTTTCTGCTCATCATATAATTTCTCTTGTTTGCTTCCTTGATAACCTGGTCTGTACTTTTGTCCACTGGAACAGACCAGTATAAAAAGCCAGCTTGTGGACTTGGCTTATAGACAACGCCCGACCCCAGGGTGCTCAGAAGCTGGTTTCAAGCCACGTGGCTGCCCACACATGGGACAGTTTCTGGGTGTTCCAGTGGCACAGCGTTTAGACACTGCACACTGCCAGAGCTCCCAATGGGACATGGCAGGGCAGAAAAGCTGGCTTTGCCACTCCTTTTTTAGGCCAGCAAAAAGGCGGATTGGGGCTGTGGTCTGTTTCACCCCTAAGTAAATCATTTTGCCATGAAGGATGATGTCAATCTGTATTGGTTAGGTCAACCAAATAATTTTAGGCTACATTCTTGAAAGACTGCATCTCTCAAAATATAATGTTCAGGGATGAGGAACCTTCAGATACTTTTGGATTCCAGTTCCCATCAGCCTCCAAAATCATGGCTAGTGGTGTGGCATGATGGGATTGGTAATGCAGCAATACTGGAAGGGTCATGGTTTCTCCTCTGTCCAATAATTGCTTTCACGGTCAAATATATAGCTTTGGAATACTGGAGATCTGGCCACTATCTATTAAAAGAATGTGGAACTGAGATCATGCTGGACATAACAGATATTAAAAAGTTGTAAAACTCTGGGTACACATGATCAGAACTGTAATGTGCTTTTGCAACTGTTCGACTGAGAGACCAATGAAATAGTGCAACAATACTACAAAAAGCAAAACAAAACAAAACAAAAACCCAAAACAAAATGCCTAGAGAAGCAAACTGCAGGCACATGCAGTTTGATGCCCCTCTCATGTAAATCCTATTATGTGGTATGTAACCAGGGTAAACACATGGGAAAAAACCCACGTTTATTTGCAAATATCATGTAATTTGTCTTAATTATAACCAGTTGAATATTGTTTTAGGTGGAGGAAGACTGACCTGGCTTTATGCCTAATGATGAATACTGTATAACTTTTGTCTTCATACAGTAAAGTGAACAGCACAATGTTCACCTTTTTATTGTTCTTATAGCTTCTTGAAATTCCAGTTTGTTTGGTCCAGGATTTGCTTCCTATTGCATTTACAACCAATATAATATTTCTTCACTTCAGTAGAAAGCTACAGGAAAGGGCCAACAAGTGAAACATTTCTGTGCCTCCTCATACCCAGTAACATGTTGAAAAATTTTAAAATACTGAAATGTTCATATCATTAAAGAAGTATGCATGTATTTTTATATTTTAGAAAGTGCTGACATGTAAATAACATTCTGAATCTTGAAATCAAAGGTATCAAATTTTCATGGTTATTACATGTTCTAGTACTGGATAAATTAAAAATGACTAATAACAGACATAAACAGCAAAAACCTTTGTATCCCATAAATTTCAATAGCAGACATAAACATTTACTCACCTGTTTCCCTCTAAAATCAGTGGTATTTATTTAAAGCTGTGCAAATTTGGGCAGGATTAAACCCAGCACAAAATCATCACCATGGGGTGGAGTAGATAGTGCAAAAGGTCTGTGCTGGGACTGCACTGTCACTGTTCACCCCAGGGCCACGGCAGCTGCATGTGCCCAGCCCCAATCAGGGTCACCACTGCAGTCCTGAACTGGGTGCCAAAAAGGAGCAGTATTTTACCGCTCCTTTTTGGGCTGGTTCTTCCAGGATGAGGTGCACCCCCAACGGCAGCTCTTTTGGGCCATCTGTTTGAGGCTCATGATCATCATCTATTGAGGTTGGGCTGTGATTCTGGCTACTGAAACAAACAAAGAGGTGATTCCATGCAGAGATCTTCATAAAGAGATCCCATTACTAATACAGTAAAGAGGCTGTCACAAATCTAGGGGTAAATATTTTGGACAAGGGGAGGGAAAGGGAGAAAGAAATGGTATAGGCTCCATATGCAAGCACAGGCCCTTTAAGAAAGCACTCCTCAACTGTAAGAAGTGTAATCTGCACAAATACAGAGGGGTCAGAATATGTTGGCAGCTCTGGAGCTGTCCACATCTGACCTATTCCTTTTTCACTTGATCATTTAAGTAGACCAAACCCTACTATCCTTTGAACCCAAATCTGTCTCGCCAAAATAATAATAATAATAATAATAATAATAATAATAATAATAATAATAATCTGTGCAACTTGAATATGAACAGCTGATAGCCAATAATACTAGCTAGATTTAGTATTCTGATTAAAATGTGGTAAATTTATCATTTTTGACAAATTAAAACATGAAAGTTGAATACAGGATGGAAGTAACAATGTCCACCTACAGCATCATGGAACTATATTGTCAGGCTTCATTCTTTTCTAAAGATCTGCTGTGGTAAAGGAATAATTAGCATGCTATTAGATTTTATATCTTGTCTTCTGATTTCTGTGGAAAGATATGATATTCTCAGATTTTATAGCTCAGAAACTTCCAAATTTGATTGATGACAGTAGCAACAAGGAGTTTTGTGAGGGCCTGCAATTATGAACAGGTCTTAAAGCTACGTTGTATAAGGCTGCTGTGATACAGGATGTTAGTAGAACTAAACAAAGACACATGTGAATAGGTATCTTTCATCTACCATAATTAGAGTGCTATCATTTCTGGGAATTAATGGATTCTACAGTCTCTAGGTACCGCATTGCAACTTCCCTATATATACCAACAATATCCTCATACTCATGATCATCCTCATCTGCCCTCCTCTTCCTCTTAACCTAACAAGCTACATATTTGGGCTTTGGCTACAAGAACCCCTGTGAATACCAAAATCCATGGATGCTCAAGTCCTGTTAAATACAGTGGATAGTAAAATGATATCCCTTATACAAAATGGTAAAATCAAAGTTTTCTTTTTAGAATGTACACACACACACATTGAATATTTTCACATTCTGGATGCTTGAATCCACGGATAAAGAATCCGTAGATAAGGAGAGCCAACTGTATATCTATACAGCACATACACATATTGCTTCTACACATTTTGTCATCTCATCTGCTGGTCTACAGTAATTTAAAGCTGCAATTCTACACATATGTACTTGGAAGTTAACCTCATTGTACTTATTTCTGAGCAGACATTTATGTATGTGCACATGTAATTATACATGTATGTGTTGAAGGTATACCCCCATCATGCCTGGCTTTGTAGCTGCTGGGAGCCCTTCCATCTAGAGCCCATATTCACTGGTCTGATCACAGAAGGAGAAGAAGAGCAACGAGGTCTGCCCTCACTGTGTTTTGACCAACCTGCTACAGAAATGAAGTCTTCCTAATCCCCTTTTTCTTGTGGTGTCACATCATATATAGGCTGTATGACTGAGGCTGAAATTAACTATTTGTTAGCTGGAACCTTTTTAGCAAGAGCAAAGTATAAATGATTTGAATGAATGAATGAATGAATAGAAAGGACAGTGTTCTGTTTAGCATCAATTATGATTGTTATACTGAGTTCAAGTTAATATTTTAGAGCTCCAGTCTAAATCTGTGGTAGTAACATCATAATGCTGTACAGCTGTGTTGTTTATGTCGTCTTCAAATATGAAACACTGCAGTACAACTAGTAGAGGTGAGGTCAAATAAACAAAACAAAAAGTATGTAGTTCATTTATATTTTCCAAAAATGTAAAGTTAAAGAAGAATACAGCTTCGAGAATAGAGTTTTTCTAGAATAGTGAACAAATGAAGATACACTGCAATGAAAGAAAAACATAGGATTTCAGGAACATTTCACAAAATCTTATAAATTATATAATTCCAAAGAAGCTAAATGGAAGAGACAATTCATTCCAATGAGTTTTGTAAACACTATAATTATTCCTTCTATTTCTGTAGTTTCAATATTAGTACCAGTCCATCATCAATGCACAAGGGAGGGTGACTCAGCCATAGGCAAGTCATAATGTCTCAGCCTCAGAGGATAGCAATGGCAAAACCCCTCTGAAGAAACCTGCCAAGAAAGCCCCATGATAGGTTCACTGTAGGGTCACCAAAAGTTGGAAACAACTTGAAGGCACACAACAACAACTACATGTATGTTTATATATATGTGTGCACACTCACCCACACCCACCCACACAAACCCATCCTCACACCCACACATTTAGGAAAAAACAGGGTTAAGTCACACACCCCGAAACCCGAATGGGAATGGACTATTGTGTCATGGAGTAGGACCTGGCTACTTATTTGGGACAATGCAGGTGAACACTGTAACATTTTATTGCAGGTGACATAATATTAAGCACTATCCACCCACAAAAGGGAGGCAGAGGAACATCCACAAAGTTTGTAGCAATACCAAATAAAAAGCCATATCCATGCATAAAATCCCCAGAACTTGTTATTCAGGTGCTCCCAGCCTCTATCTATGGGGGCAAAAGAAAGTGTGCACATGCCTTCCCAGTATTTGGTATAAAGACGTACCACCTGGCATTAACACTGGTATTCTTTTGGCACTAGGGGAAAAAATCATTGTTACCTTTTCATCCAAGAGCTCTCAGGTGGTACCACTGAATTGTGGTTAGGGCTCAGACAATACTTGAAAGTTTGGCTGAGGATGCTTTGCCAATTCTGCCTCATCCCCATATGGAGAAGGGACATGAAGAGGTAAGGTGGGTTGTTGTTATGGTCCTTCAAGTTTACAGTGGTACCTCGGGATACGAATTACCCAGGTTACGAAATTTTCGGGATACGAAAAAAATGCAATAGAAAATAATTGCTCCGGGTTACGAATGTTTTTTCGGGTTACGAAAAAACTTCGGCGCTATTTTAAATGGAGCCGCGGCGGAGCCGCGGCTTTTTCCCCATTAGCGCCTATGGCATTTCGGCTTACGAAGGCTTTTCGGGTTACGAAAGCGGCCGCGGAACGAATTAATTTCGTAACCCGAGGCACCACTGTACTCTGAATTATGACGACCCTATCATCCAGTTTTCTTTCTTTCAACATTTATTGAGAGGAGGGTTGCCACTGCCTTTCTTTTAAGGCTGAGAGAGTCTGATTTGTCCAAGGTCACCCAATGGATTTGCATTGCTGAATAGGGATTTGAACCCAGAGTCCTAATTCAACAAGCGACTCTACCATGCTGGCTCTGAAGCTAGGTTCCCTAACCTTATATGCCAAGAAAGGTCATGGGGTGGGGAATTTTCCCTACCCATAACCACTGCAGTTCACCATCTTGTCACAGAGGAAAACACCATGGTGAGGTGAGGTAAATCCAAGACTGCATCTCCTCCTATATGTTTTATGTAAGACCTTGGAGGAAGTTCCTTGATCAATCCTATAACCCTAGGGATAAATCCCTGCACTACATAGCTTAATCCTCGATGTATTTTTCTTTATAACTTATGATTCTCATATACTATATGAAAAATTTATTTTGCTGTCTTCCAGCTGCTCTCACAGCAACACTGGAGGGGTAACATATAAATCTGAAGAAACAAGTGTTAGAACTCTCTGGGGTGGGGGGAAGCCTAAGGAAAGTGTATTATAAAAAGGACTAAGTGTGAGTAACAATCACTGAAAGCTGATGAGAGGGTGTTATTTATTTACTGGATTTATATCCCCGCCTTTTCCCCAAACCTGGAAAACCACGTGGAGACTAAAATGAATGTGGTATCCTAGGGGAGAAGCCAGCATGGTGAAGTGATTTGACCATTGGACTACAACTGTGGAGACTAGGGTGTTTATCAGACGAGCTCTTAAAGAGGTACTATTCCAGTGTGACTCCTCTAGCTGCCTCCTGTTGCATGCTGGGATTGGCAGTTTTAAGGAGGGGTATTTAGAATTCTCAGGCAGAGAAGTTCAGCTCCTTAAAACTGCCAATCCCAGCATGCAACAGGAGGCTGCTAGAGGAGTCACACTGGAATAGTACCTCTTTAAGAGCATAGTGTGATAAACATCTAGGATTCAAATCTTCATTGAGACAAGAAAACCCACTGGGTGACCTTGGACAAGTCATGCTCTCTCAGCCTCAAAGGAAGGAAAAGCAACCTCTTTTGAACAAACCTTGCCAAGAACACCCTGTGATAGGTTGCCTTTTTGTTGGTTGTTGTTGTGTGCCTTTAAGTAGTTTCCAATTTATAGCAACCCTAAGGTGAACTTATCACAGGACTTTTTTTGGGGGGGGGGGGCAAGATTTGTTCAGAGGAAGTTTGTCATTGCCTCTTCTTTAGGGTTGTCATAAGTTGGAACTGATTTGAAGGCACACAAATACAACAACAGGAACAATCCTGGTTTAGGGACAAGAACCACTAGTGGAAGTGATCAGGTGTTGTTCACAGGGAAGCATTTTATTGTAAGCCCAGAATCTCTCTCTCCCTCTCTCTCTCTCATTCTCTTTTTTCTCTTTTATCTTTCCAGATCCCAAAGAACCAAACCACACAGTACTTACTCACTGTGTTAAACACTTTGATCATATCACAACTCCCCAAGCTGTAGTTCTTTGGCACTCTAAAGGCATTCTAGATTATGTACAAACTCCTGTAATTTTGGCTTGTGTTGTTTTTAAGAAGTAAAAAAAAAAAAATACTACACTAAGCAATTTGATCTATTCTTCATAACAGGAAAAAGTGACCTATTGTCCATTAGACTGTATAGTCATTATTTATGATAATGCACAGCAAACAGGAAATGGATGTCAAAATGAAAATGAACAAAGGAGTGATTCACCTCTTTGCAACAGAGCAGTCAGTTTAAAAAAAGGTTCAGTAAAGTGATACTTGTATTGCTTTCATTGTATTTTGTCATAAAACCATTGTAAAAATATACACCTTGCAGAGCAAATTCCATTCCTCCGTCACAATTTTTCTTTCATTCCTTTCAGTGCCAAAACTGTTTTCTGGGAGAGGCTGAGAAGGTTTTAAGGGCCACAAAAATGGGTTTGGTATCTGCACGCAGGATTGGTTGCTTATACAGCTAGTGGGAAGTGCTGGGCATCATTTAAAAGGGGGAACTGAAAATAAAACAGCCAACATCATACCATCTTTATATAAAGTCACAGTGCAACCCACCTCTGGAATGCTGTACACCATTCTGGGGAGTAAGTCTCTAGACTTCCCTAAGGAGGTATTTTAAATTGCATTGTCTGCTTGGCTATCACAAACTAGGCTACATTCAATATGGTAGCTAGCCAAAATCTATGGTTATCACTAATCCTTCCCAAACTGAGGAGACACATGAATTTGCATCAGTCACTGGCAACGTGGAGCATGCATCTGTAAAACCTTGGCCTTCTGAGCTGCTTGTGAAATACAGAGGATATATTATGGATGGCTGGATTGAATTAAATTGTTAAATGCTGCTAAGCAGTGTTCTTTGCATTGTTTGAATATCATAAAAATATGAACAGTATTTCTCAAATTACAGATCACATTTTATGCACAAAGGCACATGGGATTACCTGCCATATTCTGTAATAAGTGAAATCTGTAATTTTTAATGGACTTTCAATGTTGTATACTAAGGGTCAGATTTTTTTTTTACATAATTTTATCTTAAAATAGATGGTATGCTTCATAGTCATATAGCTTCCTCAATGGACATTCAATTTCTTCCTTTTAAGGTATAAGGAAGATTAAAAAAAGACCCTAGAAGTCTATTTTAAAAATTAAAACCTCTATCAATATGGTGATCATTAACAGTTACCAAAAGCCAGTTAATGCATCTTTTTCTGTGTATTTTCTGTAGAACTCTGTGTGATAAAGTAGATATAGGGTTTCTGTTAAAAGTACTATTCAACAACCTTTATATCTTCTTCAATTACAGGAAAAATTGGAAAGGAACATCATTTTTAGAGGAACAAATGATACACAAGACATGCCTTTTAAATCCTTCTTAAGGCTCTATGACCTGTAAAACTATCTGCAATATCAGCAGCAGAAAGCCTTCTAAAGAACAAATGCTTCTGTTTTATGTGTACTGTATTTGCTAATCATTACTTCATAAGCAAGAGCAGATATACAGTGTGCTATAAATAATGGCGGGAATGTAAAAGTGAATTGATCTGTCTGGCTATCTCGTAATACTGCTGGCAGAAGACCAGCCCTGAATGGCTGCCAACTATCATAGACCCAGCCAGTGATTTGTCTAGGGGTCTTGCCCTGTCAGGCAGAAAACAGTCTTAAGCTGAGCTCCCAGAACTGTGAGCACCGCCTACTGCTCAACAATGAGCACTTCCTGCAGTGTCCCCTTTGCTGAGTTAAGTTTAAATAGCTGAAAACATGTATGAGTTATCAAGGTATAAAAACACCCATCCAAAAATATTAATCACTGGTGGGAAACATCACTGTTCTTGTGAACTGAAGTGACTTGCATTGTTCAGTCTGATTATGCTCTCTCTCCCTCCCACGCCGTTCCTTCGCGCCCTCCCTCATACGTGCACAGCAATGTCCTGATTCCCTTTCTTCATGTTATCATACTTATGTGAGCCAAATATACAGTATACTATTTGCTTAGATATACTTACATACATTAAGGTGTGGAAGTTTGTGTGTGTGTATGTGTGTTTTAGCTAAAATCACAACAGAATGGGAAGCATTTGATATGCATCTGTGTTTTCTAGGATAGTAATTATGCTAAACAAACTTAATTACAATGAAAACTGATTGGGTGGGGTTTTATTACAGGAAAGAAGTAAGGTCATTCAGTAGCAAGCCCAGACAGCAAAACTATTTCCCTATCTAGAGTGCAAAGCAGCAAAACGGTGGGATAATTCCCTCCCTCCCCCCACACTAAGTCAGTTATGCTGATCCACTTATTGCATTGCTTGAACTAGTTTTCCCTATGTATAAACATGGAAAGACAGCTCAGGCAGCAAACTCACCTCGAGATGCCTTGCAGGGATTCAGTAATGTGCCTGCTTGGCACTGTTTCTTGTATCCCCCAAGGCTGCCTCCCAATCTCTTTGTAAGACCAGCGTGCTGGCTCCAAAAAGAAAAAAAAAGTCCCCCATCAAATGATGCAGTGCTCAGCTTCACGCAATCTATCTCTATGTGATTTTGACTCACTGTTTAGTAGCAGAGCCAGGTTGCCATTATGTGCCCAGTATTCACATGCATGTGTATGCCTGAACATAAATTCTGTCTGTAAGCTTGAAGGTGAGTTTCTAATTATGAACTAGGAAGTGGGATTTATGCAAAGAGATCCACATTTTCTGGGTAGGAACTTAAAGGACTATGGGAAGCAGCTGCTTTTGTTTTGAAATTGTTTTACATAATTTCATAAATACCAGTGAAATTCAAACAAAACTGATTTAGATTTGACTTCATCACTTAAGATATATTTTGTAGAGTACAGCCTGTGCAGTAATCCTCTGCTATGCTTTAATTTGGTTTTAATTTTATAGGCCCTGTTTTAACTGCATATTTCCAGACCTTTATTTCTCTCACAGCTCTTAGCAAAATGGTAGCTCATAAACACAAGCTCTGCTGTATAGACTTTGCATTTCATCCCAAAGTATTTCCTTTTTTATAGCCATGGTCTTTCCATCCTAGTGCTCAGAGCTTGGGTCACAAATCTCACTGCTATTCCAGTGTGTGACATCTTCGCTCGTTTGCCGCTGCTCATTAACAAACAATACTGCTGTGAAATTGGTTTAATGACAAAGTAATAAAATTGCTATTCTGCTCACAGATTGCCTGAGGCACTTTGAGCTCCTACAAGGCTTACTGTGGGTGCCAAGATACATTAAGCTGCTTATTCGTAAAAACTGCATCATCTGTTTTTTTCACAGGTTTTTTCCTTTCCCTATCTAGTTTCTGCTTCTTTTTTATCTTCAAATAAAAAGATATATTTGCTTATGTTCTTTCATGCTGTCAAATTTTTACTTTCATGCATATTTCTGGAAAATGAAAGTGTATTTCATTTCATTTCTGGGTTTTTTTCTTCCCAAAAGGTCACTCTGTCCCTATCACAAGGTTGTTCCTGGACTCAAAATCTCAGTAATGTAACATTAAGACAGATGTATTTTTTTACATACTGTATTATGTAACCAGGAGACAAGCTAGTATCAGTCATATTGCAGGCATATACTTTCTTTCTTTTCAAGAATGGATTACATACTACCCAATAATTTTAACTGTCATTTTAAAGATATATATATATACATATTTTGCCCAAACATAAACACATATACTATGTAGGTATAAAATAGTTATGTTACTTGTCCTTCCTCTGTTTGTCAATAGGTAAATATATCAAAGTAACAGTACCACTTCTAATAGTTACCTTTCTCATGCAATGAAATTACATGTTTTGGATGCTCATACTTTCTTTCTGTTTGTGAATTAAGCTTACACATCTGATGATTTACTGCAACCCAACAATAGTGAAGCAACCACTATTCAACAGTGGAACTGTTTTCAATAATTGCAGCTAGACATTTTAACACTACTAGTATGGTGTAAATAAACATGCAAAGTACCAATCAACAACATGTTTGTACCTTTTTATTTTTAAACACATGCTGTTTCTCTCTCCATCCATATACACTCTATCTTCAAAACCAGAACACAATATGAGTTTCATGCAACAAAACACTTAGTTTTTTGTGAGTTTTTTGAGCTGAGGTTCTAAAACGCTTCCTCTTTGAATATTTTCATTGTTGTTCATATTTTAATGAATATAGTTTCAACCAAAATGTAACTAAGACTGAATTAGCCATTTTCCTTGCGTATAGTTAAGTACTGTAACATGCTAAATGCCAGGAAAACTATAATTTGGCCTACTGTTATCTCTAAGGGCTATGCAAAGGTGGAAAAACTAGTTTTAAAACAATAAGACTTTGCCTGAACACGAAACTTTTCTCCTCCCAAACTTAAACAGATCCTCCCTTCAAATCTCTTGCGCTTCAGGGCTTCCCCAGGTCACATTCATTCTAAAGTGAGTTTGACCTAGGGAAGCCCCAGAGCATGAGATCTGAATGCAGCAGGCTGGTGCAAGTCCCACAGAGACTTCCAGACTAGGTAGCACCCACAGGAGGATTGTGAAAGATAGAGAGGCCTATTAGAGGTCAGAAAGGGGATTTTTAAAACAGACAACCAAAGGGAAATGAGCTAACTGAGGGGAATTAGCAGGCAGAGACTTTGTGAGTGAAAATCACTGTCCTAAGGCCTAGGATAGGAAGTTTAGCAAAGAGAGTTCCAAAGCATGTACACAAGAAAGCAAAACCGAGAAGAACAGGTTAAAAATGTCACAAAAAGGAATATGAGAGGAAATAAGAACAGTGACAACAACAACAACAACAGCAACAACATAAAAGTGAAGAAGACGACGGTGTACAAAAATCACAGGATTTTAGAGAAAAGATATATTGGACAGCAACAAGTCTATTCCCTCCTCAGTAAAGACCCATCCAAATTCTTTGCTACTCCCAGTTCTAGATTTTAATGCTAACCCGGGGTTTCATCAAAAGACACTATTTCGGTGTTGTTAAATGGACAGAAGCTGTAATTAGCTGTAAATGGACAGAAGCTGTAACAGGAGGGGTAAATATCATCTCCATACAATTTACTTGCTTTACTTGCTGCTTGTTCCACAACAAAGAAATACGTATTAAACAATGTATATAGTTCATTTGGACTGTGAATGATACAGAGGAAAAATCAGGATAGTGTGAATGGAAATCGGGGGAAAAATGAGAAACAAGACCAGACAGAGGCCATGACAATAATCCTAGGGCTGCAGACAGATTCAGGAATGGTTTGTAGGTGATAAAGCACCTTGCACAAGAGCATGGGAGCTGGAACTAACAAAACTCTTTATTACAATCTACTCTTCAAGCTGAATGTAAATGAATTTTTAAAATTACTTTTAAATAGTATTGCGTTTCTACCACAAGGATAGATAAATGTTATTTTTAGTTACTAGAGTAATTCTCCAAAGCCAGAAGCTATTGGGTTTGTGTGTGTGTGTGTGAGTATCTGTATCGTTCAGTTATTTTTCTGCCATGATGTTGATAACCAGCCTGGTGTCAGAAACCAGAAAGATGCATTTGGAGTTGAAACTATGCATCACGGAACAGAATCAATCTCCCTAATTAACTGCAAATTAGCAATCCCAAAATGAGTGGGATCAACCTGTCTTTACTGACCAAGAATCGTGCTAAGTATATAGCTTCCTCTAAGTGCCTCTAAATTACTTTTACGAATGTACAGAGTAACATTCTTTTAATCTAATGCTGCATTAGTGTCATTGGGCTCAAAGTTATTGCCCTGTTTTAAATTTCAGCAGATAGGTGGTCAGATAGAAAGATAAACAAATTAATAGACAGATATGAAGGCATTCTGATACTTTTTATGCAGGGTCCAGGGCAGCCTCTTATAAATCTCATGAAACCACAAACAAGGTACTAATTAGCATAAGACTGTACAAGGAAAACTTTCTTTTCAATAAAGCCATTCTTCAAGGCCTCTCAGCAGTAGTTGTTCATAACAGAGGAGCAAAGTGAGAAAGTGAAAAATAGCAGACGCTGGATTCTGTATGTCATCAATGATCTCAATTAAAATTAGTATTATTGATAGATATTGGTTTTTTATTTATTTTTGTCCAAAAAAATGACAAGAATCTCTCCAATGAAGAGAACAAATCAACTTTGACAATCCTAGTGATTTGATGGAAGTGAGAGGACTTGAAGGAAAATTAGCTTAATTTCTTTCCTCATACAACACACACACACACACACACACACACACACAAAGACTGATAGTGCCAACTATCTGTTTCAGTAGTCTGTATATGAATTATAACCCAGCAAGGGCCTTGCATGTACAGCACAATGTTCTGGACACAGAGTGTTTCTTTTGTACATGGTAGCACATAAATCCTTGAAGTAAAAATAAATGGTTATTTTGTGTGCATACGTATCAAGCCAAAAATAATCTATACATGCACAAGCATCTGTTTGATTGTTCTTGATTTGTTTGATTGCTGATGATGATTGCTCTTGTTGATAGTAGGGTATGTGTTTTATTAAAATGCAAAGTTGTCATAGAATCACAGAATCATAGTGATGGAAGGGCCTCAAAAGCCATCAAAACCAACCACCTCCTTCAGTGCAGAAACGAAGGAATTTCAGCTACAGGATCACAAGCAGTCCCTAGGAAGTAGTGGCATCACTTGATGGGTGCAGAGGATGTAGACCACACAAGGTGACACCCCACAGGAGGGGTAACACTCCAGTGGAGTCCTCCTCCCACTGTGGCAGAGGCATGAGCACACCCAGGGAGGGAGGCTGGGAGGCCAGCAATGAAGCCATTAGGGGAGAGGAGTGGGGGGGGGTGCAGGGGTGCAGGCCACTGTCATGGCCACCTTTTGCAGCCCTTCTGTACTGGATGGGAGGTTGCCAAGGCAGTGGCAAGGATGGCAGAGGGGCAAACATACCCCTCATGGCTTCGTTGCTGGTTTGGTTCTCTCACTGGGGAAGGTGGGGACTGGCAATGAAGCCTTGAGGGGTGAGTAGTGGGGTGAATGGGGGGCAGAGCTGGCCTCTGATGTCACCTTCCTTGGCAGCCCCCCCCCCACACACACACTGGGTGTCCCAAAGATTTAAAGAGTGCAGTCATATCATCCCTGAGTCTTCTCATCACCAGGCTCAACATGCCCAAGTTCTTCAGTCCTTCCTCATATATTTTGTTCTCCACAGTTCCTGTCATTCTTGTTGGCCTTCACTTTTTAAAGTATTCATTTTAAAATAGATTGCATTTATAGTTCTGCATGGATATGAAGTCTTAGTAGGAAAGTATTGTGTCTATGCAAAGATGGAATTTCAAGCTCTGGTACATCTAAATGCATCCCAAACATTGCTCACACCTTCCAGTGGAGATTTATGCTTGTTGCTTCTCTGCATTTTCAATTTCAATTGCATATCTCTTTGAATTCTACTTGTACAGATTATGGACGATATCACATGACTGAAATTGGAAGTATAATCCAGTGTCATCCTGAATGGAATCATATGTATTCACGTTATTGCGCAAAAGTTTACCACATGTGATCGCTAGCAGTCTGAATGCACTCCGAACACTTTCACGCATCAATCCACAGTTAAGTAAATTCGGTGAACTAGCAAAATCACAAACCCTGTTCCTAGGCAACTTTGCACTCAGTGCGCTGTTGTTTGATGTGATGTGTATGTCTCCTTTGGTCCTGGTTTCCCCCCCCCCATCCAGAAGGGGGGAGTTCCCATGAAGCCACGCTGTAATTCCGTTTCAATTTTGCTTCCGCTTGTCCTTCAGCATTGCTGAGGGGGAGGGGGGCTGCTGCCTGCTAAAGAGGCATGGACCCAGAGCTACTGGATAACCATTATATTCACATTTTTACATGACAATAGTGAACATATGCTCATTTGAACGTGAATAGAGCACGTTCTTTCAATCATTCTTCCTGCCTCCCCCTCCAACCTCTTTTGTAAATTGTGGGGTTCCTTGGTTCCTCTCTCTCACTCACCTAAATATGCTATGCTCCACTCATCTGGAGTCTCACTGAACATGTGCAAGAGTGACAATTCACAATTAAGAACGCACGGATGTGATGGCTTACTTTGCATAGAATCTGGGTCGCATTCGGGGAGGCCATTACAGTGAATTTAAGGTGTGATAAGTACTCACGTAATTGCGTGAATTTTCAAATTGACCTCGCTATCTTCTCTTTCAAAATTGAGAGCCTCCCGTCCCATTTGATCAACTCCTATCACAATAAATACTCGTCTTGAATTTTTGTCTTTTCATTCCCCCTTTCAGGTATTTAACAGAAAATTACCAATATATTAACAAAAAATTAAAAAATCTAGTCTGTATACACAATCTATTCTTGCATAGTCCTCACGTGCAATTTGTTCATGTTTGAGCTCTTTAATTTCTTGTTTTTTCTAGTATCAAGCTTGTTCTCAACCAGGTCTGCACTGGATTTTTCATTTATGTATTTTTGATTTATAGCCCACCTTTCTCCCAGGGCTGGCAAACAAGGTAGCTTTCAACATAATTAATTTTTTTTCCCAATAAAAGCACAATAAATTATAATCCTTAAGTTACAAATTAAATTAATTATACTATTAAAACACTAATTACAAGCATTTAAAATTCACCACTAATAATAAATAAGTGATAAAATATAAAACATCCAGCGTATCTGTTAAAACCTCTGACCATAATAAGGAGTTGCTAAAACTTTGCTTGAGAAGAAAGGTTTCTGCCTTTCTTCTAGTAATCTAGGATTGAACACCAAGAAGGTCTTCTCTTGTATCTGTCTCAAGCATACCTCTGAAGATGGCAAGACTGGGAGAAGGACCTCTCTTGCAGATATCAAAGCATGGAGAGGTTTGAATGGGAGAATACTTTCAAATAGCCTGGATACAAGTTGTACAGTGTTTTCTGGGTCATAACCACCATTTTCTTACACATCCTGAATACTTATTATTTCTTTAAGTCTCACTCTTAACAGCCACTTACTATGCTGCCCTGCCCTTGCATACATAAGGACTGTGCACAGCATAAATATCTCCATCTTCCCTCCATCTGTGTATTCCCTGCTTGAATTTGCACTAGGTAATCTTACAATTAAATCTGAAGTCAATTCACATTTGATATGAACAAAATTCATATTTGATGTGAACAAAAGCCTCTGCTCCTTTTCTCTTTCTCTCATACACTGACTTACTATCTGGTAGGTATCTATATTCACTGACAAAGTTGTTCCGCTTCTTGCTTATGCCAAGGGGAATAAGAAGGAGACTAAGCCAGCAGTCTATATATAGTTACCTGGAGTAACCCCCACTGAATAAAGCAGGACTTTCATATATAAAATTGTGCTGTAATAGAGTACGGAAAGGAGCTTCAATATATAAAAAAAGTTCTTCAGGTCACAATTTACTGGCTCCTGGTCTTGGTAAAGAACACCTGTGTCTAGGCAAAGCATACTTAAATGCCACCAACCAATTACAGGGATCTATATGCAGACTGAGAGCCAGCATGGTGTAGTGGTTAGGGTGGTGAACTAGAACTCTGGGAGATCAGGCTTTGAATCCCTGCTCAGCCATGGTAATCCACTGGGTGGCTTTGGCATACACTCTTAGCCTTAGAGGAATGCAGTGGCGAAATTCTGAATAAAAAATTGCCAGGAAAACACCATGATAGGGTTACCCTAAGTCAAAATCCATGTTTGGGCAATACCTGTATTAGTACTGATCAAACAGCCACTAGAATATGCAAGGTTATGGATTCTCTAGAATTCTCCATCTGGCTATGCAATACCAAAAAAGGAGATATGTCACGTAGGTTGATAAAGAATTCTGGAAACAAACTTCTATACATTTATTCCTAACGGGACAAGGAATAATGCATGCAAAAATGTTTTCTACACATGATTCTCTAGTAATTCAGTAGCTAGAGTTGTGTGTATCTAACCAAGGAAATTATGGTGGAAAGCAGGATGGAAGGGAGCCTGGATTTAATGCTTTTAGTTCCCGTTTTCCTGCCAAACAGATTACTATTGGGGTTTTAAGCTCTTTTAGTGGGCTATGTTTGCACAGCCCTGGCTGCAGCACATATGCTCTGTTAAATCAGGTCAGGTGCATTTAATGGTACTTGATGCGTTACTTACGGGAATGCATCTCCCCATAGAATCCGCCCCGCACTCTTAGAACAAGTGGGAAGAATCTGCTGGAGGTACCAGCATCCAAACATGTCTCTACTTCCCAAAAAACATTCAGCATAGCTGCCCCTAGACTATGGAACTGACTCCCAGAGGAGACTCGCCTTATTACATCCTTGGACATTTTCAAGAAGGCGGTAAAGACAGAGCTCTTTCGCCACGCATATCCTCCTGACCTCCTATGAAGACTATTGGTATGGAATGAGAACACCTGACCCAGTGACTGATTGATGTTTCATGTTTTTAGCAGTGGTTTTAGTTATATGGTAACTAATGTTGTAATATTATAATTGTTTTTAACTCTGTTGTGATCCCGCCTCAATCCATCGGGAGAGGTGGGAAGATATAAATAAAAACTATTATTATTATTATTATTATTATTATTATTATTATTATGACAAAAAGAAGAGTTCAACACTTGCATTCCAAAGGCTATTTGTTGTTCTCAAAGAGGTCAGTGAGAGTGTTCTGGAGATTAATACAGTAAAGATAAAGGAAGTCCCTTGATATGAATGTCTAGTTGTAACCAACTGTAGGGGATGGTGCTTACCTCCATTTCTAAGCTGAAGAGCCAGCATTGTCCAATGACTGCTCTGGTGACCATATGGCTAGTATGACTGCACCAAACACTGTTACCTTCCCACTGAGAAGTGGTACCTATCTATCTACTTGCATTTGCATGCTTTCAAACTGCTAAACTGGCAAAAACTGGGACTAGTGACAGGAGCTCACCCCATCATGCAGTACCTGGGCCTCGAACTGCCAACCTTCTGATCTTCCGATTGTCAGAACTGATGTCTTATCCACTAAGCCACTGCATCCCTATTGATACAGTAGCCAGCTTTTATACAAAAAAAAAAAAAAAATGTAATTTCTACATATTTTGAGTTGACCAAAATATATCAAAGCATTTCTTAATCAGACTACCCAAATTAAGGATTTTTGGATCCATGAGGAGAAATTTCACACACAATGGACAAATGGCTAAGCTATAAAAATTAGTCCTCATGTGCACTGTGTATCTGTGAGTAAACTGGTTATCTACTAGATATTACATCCAGCTCCATTCCCAAGGTTTACAGCAGGAAACAACACATTTAAATACTTCCAACATATACAACATACATTATAATCATGCCAAAACAAATTTATGCTAATTCTATACCTTCTGGCTTAACCTAACTAGCCCTAATAAGATCTTATAAAAGATATTATGGCAATTCTTGAGAGAAAAGAAGTTACCTATCAGAGCGTTCATAGCCACAATTTAAATATCTCTGTGTATCTTGATGTAAGAAATTGGCACTGTTGGATGAATTTTGAGATCCTGAGAAGATTTGAAAGAACAGGCAATCAACTAGGTATGCAGAATTCAAGCTACTTAGAGGTTTGCAAGTCTAAACCAGGACCTAATTTGAAGATAGAATGTTACACAACATAAGTTCAAATGCTTTAACACTGGTATCATGTGTTCCCACACAGCTGTTCTCACACATCAGAAAATAATCTGTGTTCTGCAATGGCTGCCATTTTTTAAAAGTTCTGTTCAGTGATCGTGTGTCCAGTTCAGTATGGTAGTTCAGTATTAAGCATTCATAAAACTATGATTATAGACTTGTTGTGAAATTGGATTGATAAAGTGTTCCCACTCAGAACAGGGTGGGCAATAAATATCTGGGACCACATACACCACACATCTACAGGGCTTCCTATGCTTTGAGGAGCACAGGAAGAGCAGACCACTAAAGAGGAATACTGTCCAGGTACTAAGTTGTGACTGGATGAAAATCTAGTGAGCAGACAGGTGTAGACCATGGTAATGAGCTAAGTAGACCAGGTGATTGCATTAACTAATTAGAAAGGTATAATTGCCTTGTGGATCTACTGGGTCTTGGGAGCATTCATTGAATCCTGCTCTCCATGCTGCCCTCATGGTAATGTATGCATGCTGCTATCAGGACTTTGTACTATGCCATTCATATTGTTTTTGCTTCAATTTTTTGAGACTTCTGTTAAGTAAAGTTTTGTTAAATTTCCTCAAACCTCTGCTGTCATTTTTTGCTATTATACTCACACCCCAACAAATACCACCCTTCAGTTGAAATCCAACTAGATGAAAAAGGTCTGTGTGAATATGTCTTCCTACTATTTGGAAGAGCCCTGGTGGTGCAGTGGTTAAATGCCTGTACTGCAGCCACTCACTCAAAACCATAAACCAAACGGCTTCATTTATATACCACTTCATACTGAACTAACAGTGTCTAATCGGTTTACAACTGTAAGCTAATTGCCCCCAACAAGCTAGGTACTCATTTTAGTGACCTCGGAAGGATGCAAGCCTGAGTTGAGCTTGAGCCCTTTCGCTGGTATTGAACTTGCAACCTTATGGTTTTGAGTGAGTTGGCTACAGTACAGGCATTTAACCACTGTGCCATCAGGTTGTGAGTTCAATACCAGAGAAAGGGCTCAAGCTTGACTTAGGCTTGCATCCCTCTGAAGTCTCTAAAATGAGTACCCAGACAGTTCTTCCTCAAAGTACCTAGCAAATTTATTAGAGCAGGCAACTGAGGGATCCCAATAGACTCCCCACTTCTCAGAATAACTGTGGTGGGCAGCATGTTGAAGAAAGGTGATAGACGCATAATAAGATTTTGCTGACCAACTCATTGAATAATGAGACCAGACACAGAGAACTGGGGGGGGGGGTTTACAGTGCCGACCTGACCATGAACTAGGGCTACGATAGGGTGGAGCATTCACATTCCCAAACATGACCGTGTGCACCAGGTGCCATCTTGGTGTGTGCCCATCCAGATGGCACATGCCATGAAGATGTCCATCATGTACAGCATCCAAACAGTGCTGCGCACAAGGGCATCATAAGGCTGTGACATGGCCCTTATGGTGCCCCTTCTAGGGCGCAAATATGAGCAGCATTTTGCCGCTTCTATTTGCACCAGGTTGGGGGGGCATGGCATGCGGTTGCCATGCCCCAGCCCAGTGCTTCCAGGGGCAGCTTAGAGCCGCCTCTGGAAAGGCTATTTGTACAGCCCCTGTGTTATAAAATGGACAACTTTATTTAACTCAACTTTTAAAAACTGTATGTCTTCAAAAACTGCAAAACCAGGGGGAAGAACCTCATGTGGGAAGAGCGGGTGGATGATCTGCTCTTAGAGAGTTCCTTAGCTTTCCCTGGGCAAAAACACTTGAGTCCTGAGGGCAATCCAGAAGTGGGTTGCTCCCCGGATGGCCCACAACTGGAAGGCCAACCCAAGACTCCCCCGCTTAACTCGTGAGGGTTTAAATCTCAAACCAGCCCCAAAGCAAGTCTTTTTCCCTTCGTGTTTAGTTGTCAGATGTAAACCTCAGTTCCAGAGACTTACTTTCATTCTTTAGGAGGATGCCGAGGTGTTCACCAAAACCTCTATCTTCTCCCACCTATGCATGGAACCTATTTATGACCACAGCCCAAGCCAATTGTCCACGTCCCCAACCAACAGTGTTGGGTAGGCAAAAAACCTTTGGAAAGGGGAGAAAATTCTTATCTGACCCCAAAGCGACCAGAATTAATCTCACACTGCTGTTGAGGTGGGAGGGTGGGCCAGCGTTTGAGGCAACTGAGAAGGGGTTAGGGTGGGCAAGCCTCAAGCAGGCAAGGTCCTGTCCCACCTCGTCCAACGGCACACAAAGCATGCCATTTAGATTTAAATTGCTGGTCTCTCCAATGAGAGGCCAGCAAAATTTCCTCCCCAGACCATGAGGCTGAGGAGAAGTATTTGGGGATTTTGGTCAACCTCATGGCCACATAATAGGTGGAAAACCCACATTTTCCTTCATACCTTTGGCTGAACAATGTTGTTCTCATATCCTGTTGCAATAAACCTACCGTAAGTCTTTACAAACAAATGGAATGAATGTTACCCTGCTGACGCCCTTGACCACTCTTCTTTCCCCCCTGTTTCTACTACATCCAATTTTAGATATATCTTGTTAATTACTTCATGTTATGCCATGCAAATCTTTGGTGGAACATAAAGAAATAAAAAAGAAATTTAAAATGTACAGAAATGCTGAAAGTTAACATATCATTTTGCAAGTATATGTTTCTGTGTTGTCTTTGAATTGGCTGAGTTCAAATCTATGTAACCAGACATTTCAGATGAGGTTCAGAAAATTGGGGTTCTATTTAATAACAATTTTGTGAAACTTTCATTCCTAGACACATAGCTAATATTTTTACCTGGGGCAAGCTAGAAGCAATGAATACAAGGAACAAAGACTTGCTTTTACATCTTATTTTCTTCATGGTTCTTATCCACTAGCTTTATAGGGCATAATCCTTTGGCAGGCAACAGCACAATTAGAATTTGACAACAGTAACTTATAATGTTAATCAGTATCTTAGCAGCTACTGACATCTGTTTTGTCACAAAGTTATGTTTGCTTCTAGACCAAAAGTAAAGTTTTCTCATTCCCCATACTTATAATCAAAACCACAGATTTTAAACCAAGTGGTTTGGATTTATCCCACTGGATTCATTGATATTATATCCCAGAACACACTACCTGAGTGTATAACTAAATACCATAAACTAAAGACTACACTTACCCCTGAGTACATCCTTATTCATATAGCCCTTATTCATAGTTAAGGTAAAAGATGAAAACTAGCAGACTGAGTTGTATATATTTCACTATGGGAAGCCCAAAACCAAAACAACATTTTTGGACTCAGTGAGATATCCAGTTGAAATAGATATCTGAAAACGTTGTGGGGAAGCAGCATTTTATTTTGATATATTGCTCTATGTGGTAGGTTGGAGAAAGTGACTTTGTTTTGAAGTAGTTTTACACTTTTACAAAACCTATTGGAATACGCTATATTGCACAGCATTCTGTACTACAGGTATAGCACACTGGTATTAAGGCTGGAATACTGAAAACATATGGCAGTGTTTTAAGGCACTGCTACTCAAAGTGGTGCTCCCTTGGCCAGTGCCAGCCCATGAGCCATTGGCTGCTGGGCTGCAAACTGTCTCCAGGGCAAAAAAGTAGTTGTAGCCATTAGTTAGAAATATTGCTGATCCTTCATGTCAGAGAGCCTGAGAACATGTCAGAGGACCTTTAAGAACAACAGAAAACCTGACTATACACCTGGTGCTATATAGGGTATATATATTTTGTATGAAAATAAGATATATCAACATTTTATTACCCTTTTGTATAAATGTATATGTCAGCATTGGTATAATACTTATCTACCTTGCAATGTTTTTGTAAAGACTACTAAGGCACCAATGGCACTACCTTTTCATGGTGGTGGGAATATGTGCTGCTGTGAGGCAAGAGGCGATGCTGATGACAGCAGTGTTGCTAGTAGGGTCTCTCATGTCAGACAGACCTTTGCTGAGGAGCCAGGCTAACTGTGTCAAACAGCTACTGTGCAGCAGCAGTAGTTGGGAGTGACATGGCAGTGACGCCATAGCTAGTACTGCACAAAAGGAGGCACAGTAAATCCTCCTTGAATGTCTTTTATCATGATTCTAGGGCCATAGAAATGGCTTGTACCTGTGTGAATGGTCAAGTGCCAGACCTAGCTCTCCTTTCCAGCTGTCTTAACCAGTGCTTTTTGCTATACCTGTTTCATCCCTTTCATTGTTCTCAAACTAGAAATGGATGCATCTTTGAATTTTGGTTTTGCTTAGTTCCTTGCTTTGGCAACCTTAGGTTTGTTTCTTTCAAAAGTCTCCACAAATATTTGTTCACAGAGTGAGGAGGCTGGGACAACGGACCTTCTCCATCACCAGATAGAGGTGTTTTTTTAAAAAAAAGAAGAAAAAAGTTAAGCAGACCCAATACTAATACTAGTAATAAATACCAAATATGCAGGTAAGAAAGCCTGCAGTGGTATGGAAGCATCCACTTTATAATACTGAGGGCCACATATATAAATATCTGCCTGCTGGACAGAAGCTATAAGTATATGCTCAGCATAGTGAGGTCCTGGCTTCCAGGGGATAAATTTGTTCCCTTGATACCAAGGCTGCTATGTTAGAGAAGAAGATTCAAGAGGCAGATTCTGGATGTCACAAAAGGACAGAAAAATGTTAATGTTATTACTATTATGTTTTTACTGCTAGGAATGTGAAGAGGAATTTGTGCAATTTTCTTCTTCATATGCTAAATGCATTTGGCTGATTTGGGGTGCTGCGCACCAACTTCCGTTCCACCTCAGGCATCAAAATGTCCTGGGCCTGGCCTGATTGTGACAATGGCCTTTAAGTCCATACAAAAGATCCCAAAGACATAAGTACAACTGAAATCAATGAAACTGAGGATGCATCCACACTGCAGAAATAATCCAGTTTGACTCTGTTTTCACTGCCATGGCTCCATCCTATGGAATTCTGGGATCAGTAGTTTGTTGTGGCACCAGAACTCTCTGATGGAGAAGGCTAAATCATAGAATCATGGAATCATAGATTTGGAAGAGACCACAAGGGCCATCCAGTCCAGCCAATCCCAGAATTCTATAGCATTGAGCCATGGCAGCAAAAGCAGTATCAAACTGTGAGATGCAGGCTCAGATGGCATTGTGTTAAGTCACAAGTCACATTGTTTTCAGTGATACCTACACATAGCTACCTTTCCCTGGATTGTACCCTCTGTGCTCCCTTTATTACATAGCCTCATGTCTACATAGTACCCTTTCAGGGGTTCCCTTAAGACTCCTCCTTCATAATTCAGCCATCAGGAAGTGCTTAGAGAATGAAGAGCCATCAGTCATCACTGCCGCCTGGAGTCAAAGCACATCACCTTTGTGACACTTCTGAGCATCAAAGTCTTATAAAAAGAATGCCCTGAGGCCACTCCCCAAACCAGGTTTGTGTGTGGCTGTACTCAAGAGTGCAGCTAAGTCACACTAGTTTATCGCATTGCGTTCCGAGAACGTTATTGGAACCCGATAGGAACGGAACACTTTTAAGTTTACCGCACGTTTCTTTCCCCATCGGGTTCCCATCGCGTTCTACATACCCCTCAAAGCGTTCCAAATGTGTTCCTCGGAGGGAACGGATAAGAATGTGATCCAAGCTTGTTGAAACGTTTTTAAAACGGTCCAAGAAATGTCAGAGCGGTAATCTAATCCGTTCTTACTTCCGTTCCCATGTTCTGCCTTGTTGTGATTGGCTGAAAGGACTTCCCTCCCTGCATTCTGTTTCCCAAGCTCTAGCCTGGCTATGGATGGGGCTTCTCGACTGCAGAGTCCTCCAAAGCCTGGCTGGCACTTGAGAGAGGCTGTCTCCCCAGCTCTAGCCTGGCTATGGATGGGGGTCCTCGATTGCAGAGTCCTCCAAAGCCTGGCTGGAGCTTGAGAGAGGCTGTCCCCCCAGCTCTAGCCTGGCTATGGATGGGGGTCCTCGATTGCAGAGTCCTCCAAAGCCTGGCTGGAGCTTGAGAGAGGCTGTCCCCCCAGCTCTAGCCTGGCTATGGATGGGGGTCCTCGATTGCAGAGTCCTCCAAAGCCTGGCTGGAGCTTGAGAGAGGCTGTCCCCCCAGCTCTAGCCTGGCCCTGGACAAGGTTTAAAAATGTAGGACCTTCTTTTTAAAATTTCCTGGCCAGGAATTTTTTTTAAAAGTGCTACATTTTAAAACATTGTCCTACATTTTCCCAGTTTTGAGGTCCCCAGGGATGGCAACCCTATGTTTATGTATATGTATAACATTTATATATATATGTGTGTGTGTGTGTGTGTGTGTGTGTCTAAAAGTATACATACAATATATATACAATATACATATTTTAAATATGTAATATATACAAAAAATATATTATATATAATATAAATATATTACACACAATATATATACACACACACACACACACATATATATATATATATATATATATATATATA
>NC_056522.1:325929315-325947288 GCF_019175285.1 Sceloporus undulatus | reverse complement strand
TATATATATATATATATATATATATATATATATATATATATAATTTTGTATATATAGATTGCGGACTATATGTGTGTATACATGTGTGTGTGTGTGTGTGTGTGTGTCTTGTATCTTGTATATAAAAAGATTAAAGGTCACCCTATTCAGTTCCGGGTGAAAAGGAACAGTAGAGTGATTACATCATCATTACAAGGTCCTCCGAAATAAATACGCATGCGCGAATATTGAAACGTTCTCATACTTATCACGCTTCCTATAAGGACAAATGCGGTAAAATGTGTTCCCGTAACGTTCTCGGAACGCTTTACATTTTCTAATGCGATAATATCCGTTCCCATAACGTTACATCTTGAAACGTTTTGGGAACAGAATAGAAACGTTTCAGGCACTGATGCGATAACCTTCACAAAGATGGCTCAGCCACAGCTTTTAGCTGTCAGAATCAGGTATTTTGTTGTGTGTATAACATCACCATTTCCAAGCAGGTGTGGAGGATGGGAGAAGAAACAAAACGGAGCTTCCACCTTCAATTGAGAATCTCTCAAACTAATCAGTCATAGGGGAGGCTAGATGTCATTTTGACATATTATTTAGTGCCTTTCCCCATTCCTTTTCCCCCCCTACAAGATAAAAATGTCATTTCTTTTAATTAGAAAAACAGTGTTTGCCAAACACAGAACTTAGAAATACAGCTCCCATCTTCTAATTACTCTTTTCTCTACAATTTAAAAATAGACAGGGTTTTCTATTATTATTTCTGTTATGTTAGTATCATTTTTTTGTACAGCAAAAAGCACAAATGGCTATAATTTAGTGATCTCCTGTATTCCTCTTGTGACAAATTGATAGGATAATTTTATTATGAGTGGAACAATGACTACAGGGAATGAGAGAGAATCTCACCGAACTCCACATAATTCAGTTGACTAAATGTAATACTTGCATTACACAAGGAGATAATGAATACAATCCCAAGCACCAGTAAAAGCTGCACCATCTCAGATTCCAGCGTTTGTCAAAAGACTATCTCATAAATCATCCCTGAATCTTATTTAATGTCAAAAGCCAGTAATCTGAATGAGTCCAGTGGGGAGCATGTTTCAGAATACACACTTACTAAGGCACATGCTTAACATCCCTTGCAATGATAGGCTCATGGAATCTGTATGTTTTAATGTCTTTTTAAAAACATTTTAATAAAATGATTTTACATAATACTTGTTTCTGGTTTATCAACACTCTTTCAACAATTTTATAAATTAAAGTATCAGTACAATCAGTATTAGTAAACCATTACCAGTCGAACCATAAATATATTCTATATGTTTCTTTTTCTTTCTTATTAAAATATTACCTACATAGTCATAAAGTATTATGCTAAATCTTTATACTGATTTGATGGCAATAACACAATAGTTGACAACTGGACAAAAAGCAAAGGCTATTTTAAGGATGGAATCTCAGTTAGTATGGCCACTTAATTTTAGAGTAGCCTTACATTTACTTACTTTTAAAAATGCAGAGTTAGGCCAAATCCACAGTATTTTTCAGAGGCTTTCAGACCTCTAAATCAATCACTCTACTTTTTAAATAAATGAACAATCCTATCTACAGGGTTGATCTCAATCAAACTATCGACAGTGAATTTTAAATAATGTGGGTTTATTAAGAATACAAAATGTATTATGTTATTTGAAAACAACACCCATATACACTTTTCCTTTAAAAAAAACAAAGAAGGAGGTATGCATTCTGCAGAGTCAACTTTCTGCTCCCCAGTATTTAGATATGGATAAAATAATCCATATACTGTATTTCACTCTCTAAAGTGTAGTTGGCAAAGTGCTGCCCTATGTCTCACCAAAGCTGCATCCTCACTGCAGAAATAATCCAGGTTGACACAACCTTAACTGCCATGGCTCCATGCTATTGAATCCTGGGAACTGTAGTTTGCTGTGGCACCAATACCTTCTGACAGGGAAGGTAAATGTCTCACAAAACTATGATTCCCAGAATTTCATATCACTGAGCCATGGCAGTTAAATCAGTGTCAAACTGGATTGTTTCTACAGTGAAGATGCAGCTCAAGACTGTTGTGGCCCTGATCCTCTCATCACAGACCTTTTCAGACCATCTTGGAGAGATAATTCACATTTTAAAAAGGTTCTATTCCCCATTCACCTCCACTATTTAATGTAAAACTCCTGTTTTTTCAAAACCAGAAATAGACTTTTGGATACTTCCATTTCAAAACCAGAAATAGACTTTTGGCTACTTCCACTGAGTGTCTCAGTGTCTCAAAGGGTTGAAACAGATGGCCAAAAAGGAACGGCTTGGAGCAGCCCCATTTAGGCTGGATTTGGGCCACAGAAAACAGACATGCAGTCCCAATCCAGCCAGCTTCTGCCTCAAACAGGAACAGAAAAAAATCTGCTCCTATTTGGGGCACCCCTTTGCCTCTTAAGCTGGCTTTTCATTGGTTCCGGGACATGTGGCATCTAAATGCCATGGCCCCAAATTGGATAGAAGCCAGCCACCGTGTAATCGCTGGCATGGCTTTTGTCTGGCCTGGGGTGTTGCACGTCTAAACACTACACCCCCAAGCCGTTGAGAAGCCAACTTTATTGAGCCGCCTGTTTCAGCCCAGTGTTCCCTGCTCTGAATTCAAAATAAATTTTGAGCATTAAAGCATTAACAAGAAGTCCAGGCTGATCCTCTCTAGGAAAAGAATTCCTCAACTAGAATGCCTGAACCAAAAAAATGCTGTTTTGTGTTCTGGCCAAATATTTTCTCCTGATGGCAGAATACTGAACAAAACCTCTGAAAATGATGGCAGTTGGCTATAGACAACCTTTTGAATAGTGTTATGTAATGTTCTCAGCCATTATTGCTCCCTAATTCTTAATTGGGACCCAAGGGTGCTAAATTGGGCTCTCAGAGTGAAAAGTGTTCTTGTACCTTTACATACCCCCCAGCATTTTACAGATGAAAACAGGGATACGTGTAGCCAAGCACCATCAGATTGTAGCCAAGCTGGGATAAGTTATAAATGAGGAAGAACAGATAAGCTAGGAGAGGCTGCAGCAGTTTGCTTTTGCCTGAGCCTAATGAGAAGAACAAGATTCCATCCCTCCTTTGCCCCTGCTGAGTTAATTAAGTGCACACTACTTTTCCACCTTGAACACAATTTGCAGCAACTGAAGTAAGCTGAGAACAAAGGGAAAAGTGGAAGGAGGAGAAGAAAACTGGACATTTTAAAAGCAGGTGAAAAAGTGGAAAAACAGAGGATTACCTTTGACTGTCTTTGCCAACCTGGGACAGTTGGAGGGTATGACTTTAATAATTGTGAAAGGGGGGCGGGGATTTCAGTAAGCATTGCTTCTTAATACAACCTGGTAACAAACAACACTTGTTGAAATTCCCTCTTTCAGACAATCATTAAAGGTATATGATTCCAGTTTTCACTCAAGCAACTCTAAGGGTGAGAATGTGGTAAGTTAAACTTAAATGCAGTTAAATCGTGGCAGAAATGAGGCTTGAAAAAATAATTGATTCATAGCTCAGTTTCTTAGACACTTTCTGTAATCCAAGACAATTGTATAAATTCTTGAAATTATCTTGTAAGTGCACTAACAATATGAGGGAATCTGAATCAGCCCTTATTAAGAAATAATGCATTCCAAGAACCTGAATGGTAACAATGATCCATTTTTGAAACAAGGCGTTTCCAATTAAAAGAAATGAATTTTATGCTGAAAATATTTGACTAACTTTTTCCAGCAATCACACCTTCCTTTTATTTACAGCTCAGGGAAATTAAAAACAAAACAGCAGGATTTTGATGTGTTATAAATTACTTTCTATGTTCCGATTATTGTTAAGCTATGTGAGGTGGCAATTAAAACCTCGATCCTTCCACTTATATATGTAAAATCTCAATTAATCAATGCAGTTAGCAGAATCTGAGTGTACAGCACACAGTAGCATGCTACCATCAGTTGTTCTGTGAGATTAAAAATGAAATGGAATGAGATGTCTGTTTTTTAGGTCATAAGATCATCAAGTTGATTCTTTTTATTTTAAATCTATTTACTATTTAAATCTAAGATAGATTTAAATTTAGTTTTAAGAAACAAAAAGACTAGTGTGCTAATCCACTCCTTCAAAAATATATGTTTAAGCTTTTGCATCCTCCCCCTTATCTTGTGCTTCAAGGAAGTTTGCTATTCAAGAGGTCAACATACACACTGAAACCTCAGCTTACAGCTATGACTCTAGGAGATAAGATATGTCTGGAAATACATGCCTAATTTAATATCTCACCAATGTTTACTTTGCAAGGTGGGAAAAAAAATCCTTTGCATGCATTTTCAATCAAAAGCCAGAGAACAAGGCAGGTCTCTGACAAGGGCTGGGACAAACCAGCAAGCTTGAGCTGGAATGAAAAGTCAGCAGTAGTGGAATGTGAGTCATACCCAAAGTTTTGAAAAATGCTTTCTTCTATAATCACAATATAAAACAATGAAACAGGAAATGAAACTCACAGCAAGCACAGCACTAATCTTATGTTCCTCTCTCCCACCAGCTGTCTGGCTGTGTTTTTTGGTCATTTTGGTTCCATGTGCTTTTTAGTAAAGGTTATCATCCCCTCAAACATCTAGACATCAAGTGCACAGGAAACAAAATCTTGCCTTACTCAAGGCAGACATGAATCCATCGTGACCAGTGAATTACTAACAACTAAATTAGGGTGGTGCCAAATCCTTATGGGGATTCTTTTTCACAATGAAAAGTACTTTTTAGTAAGTGGATGGAGTGAATATTTTTCTATAGCACAGTGATCTCATGGTGAGGGTAGAAACAACTTTGCCAGAAGAACTGCAATGCTATTCCTTAGAGGGAGGGAAGGTCACATTTTGCTTACCCTTTTGGGGTCACCCACAGGTTTGCTTATTTGTGAGGGTGAAATATTCTACAAAAATAGGACTTGTTTTTTGGCTCAGGGTCAGTATTAATCAGACATATTGCATTTAGTATGACCCTATTTCCTATCAATGTGAGGTGCTGAATAAACATTATACCCATTATATTTGCTAGCTGTTCAACTGATTCAAAGAGAGGTTAATCCTCATGACATCAGCTAATTCTTCAGTTATAGCTGAGCTGGTTCTTTGAGATTTACAGGTTGATGTCCTACTGCTGCACATAAATATTGTATAAGCTTTTGCTTAAACTGGAAAGAGGAGATTGGTCATGCTGGATTGTACTGCAGGGAACCTTTTAATAACCATTGCCAAGCAATCATAGTTTTGAGAAGGATATAAAAATGGTTGGTTCCAGGTTTAAAGGGAGTCTTGGGAAGATACCCTCCAGCAGGTCTTTGCCCTATAGGTTCTGCCATTGCCCAGGTAACTAAGCAGAAATGGGGCAGATGAGCATAGCTGTCACCATGGCATACTCTCCTGGGTTAGCCTTAGGGGTAGGCAAGCTGGCCAAGACATCAAACTGAAGTCTTGCCAAGTTGAATTTGGTGACTTGGTATTTGTTCAGTGCATTGTCTTTAGTGAGATAGAACAAACAAAAAAGCAGCAAGTGCTTTTCCCAATGTTTTACATGTTTTGTTATTCTGTTCCTTTAAGTTGTTTCCAACTTATGGTGACCGTAAAGGGACATTTTTTGGCAACATTTCTACAGAGGAGGTTTTCCATTGTCTTCCCCTGAGTCTGAGAGCATGTGACTTGCCCAAGGTCACCCAACAGGTTTCATGGCTAAACAGGGAATCGAATCCTGGTCTCCAAAAGTGTAGTCCAACAGTCAAATAATCATGTCACGCTGGCTCTTCACAGTCCCTTGACATGAATGTCTAGTCATAACTGACTATAGGGGGTGGTGCTCATCTCAGTTTCTGAGCCGAAGAATCAGCATTCTCCAAAGACTACTTTGGTGGTCATGTCACCACAACAGACCAAACACTGTTACCTTCCCACCGAAGTGGTACCTATTTATCTGCTTGCATTTGTATGCTTTCAAACTGTTAGGTTAGCAGAAGCTGTGACTAGTGATGGGAGCTCACCCATCATGCAGCTCTCAGGTCTCAAACTGCCAACCTGCCAATCTTGCAATCAACAGAGTCAGCATCTAAACCACTGAAATGAACAGGTATCAGTTAGTTTTAAAATACAGTCAGCCCTCCTTATCCACAGATTTTTTTATCCATGGATTCAAGCATCCATGGCTTCAAAATGTTCACAAAAAAGTATAAATTCCAAATATCAAACCTTGATTTTCCATTTTATACAAGGGACACCATTTTGCTATGCCATTATATTTAATGGGACTTGCACATCCACAGATTTTGTTATCCACAGGGGATCTTGGAACCAAACCCCAGCGGATAACAAGGGCCCACTGTATGTTCTATTTTATATTTTTTGTGAGATTTCTCAGTTAAAAAAGTAGTAGAACAAGTATGTGCTCTGAGTCAATATTAACTAGTGCTGTTATAATGTTATAATAAATAATACTAGTAATATAAGTTGTAAATTTTTCACTGGGGAGAAGGGGAGCCATGAAAGCATGTTGCCTGTAAGCCATATTTACTCACTTGGATGGACACACTTCTGTCGTTGGACTCTAAGCAGCAATGGCTGGGAAGGTTGGGTTAATGGTGATGCCAAAGGTAACACCATGGCACTGCAAAGTTCATGCAGCCCCCCCACCCCCCAAAAAAGTTAACATGTCATGGCATATTGGTGAGTGGCGGGGTTGCCATGCTTCAGATCTATGTAGAAATAGCCAGTAATTTTTCTTCTACAAACTTGGTTAGACAAAGTTTCTGTTTGTTTTGAGGTGGCCCCATTTAGTTGCCTTACTGACTATATGGCCACATTCTTTGCTCTTAGATAGAATGGTAGTGGTGTACTTGAAGGGATATAAAATGCTGGAGTTGTCATCTGCCAAAGCATCAAAACAATGGGAGAAATTTAAGGAAACTAATTCCTCTTCATGATGCCTGATGAGCCATATGAATATTGTATGGTAGGAGGCTCTGTGTATAATAATTTAGGGTCTGTGTAGAATTGCAAAACCAAATAGCAAAATATTATGTAGTGATGAAAAAGGTTAAAGAGTGCTTCATTCAAAAGCAAATAATGAGATTTTTGAAGAGCACAGCTTTTTATATGAGAAATGAGGCAGGGGAGAGAATGAAATGGAAGAAAAAACTAGTAGAATTTATATCTGGCACAAGCTTTCTGAATCAGACTTGCAATTATGACAACAGAATCTGTGATAATAATCCAAATTGTACTTGCTATCAGAGACATAAAACTCTATTGGGAGATCCTGAAATCACCTTTGAAAAGGCCCTCACAGTTTCCTAGATTCCAACCTAGCTTCTACAGTAGAACCCAAGAAACTGCAAAAAATGAGAAGCCACATCCATACTATTCCAACAACAACATACAATACAGAAACATCCTAGGACAGAAAGCTAAAAAATGATACAAGATAACTGGAGACAAAAGCAACTGAAGAAGAAAATATAAGAATTTTCATAAATGGCTGAGGAAACCGCAAACTTATACAATAAGTAGCACACAGTAACTAACACACTACGTCCAAAAGACTCAAGAATTTTGTGTCTGCAACCAGGAGCAGCATGTGCAATAGAATAAACATAAGACACATCTTTAAATGACTACAACAGCGAGGAAGACAAGAAAAAAACCCCTCTTTGTTGCTTTTGTTCTTCTTTCATTTCAGTTACTGAACTAAAAATTATTTTTAAACCAGTGGAATTATGACAACATTTAAGTTCAGTACCGTACTAAGGTAAAACAAAATCATGCTTAAATTCATTGTTGTATATTTAGAGAGTAAGAAATTTGTATAGTCTCTTATCCAAACTGAATGTGAATCTGAAATTAGACACAATAGGAATGCTGAAAATCTTCATTATGCAATTGTTCCAATAAACTAATGCATTTAATTGATTCAGAATGCATACAATTCTCAACAATATATCAAAGATGTTGATCATCTGCATAACCAAAAGAATCCAATGAAGTTTTCAACTGGATATAGAATAGAGCTAACTTGCTCAATGCTCTCATCACTCATTCTCCTTTTAGTCTAATCCTAAGAAAGAGAGAGAGAGAATGAGAGAATACACAACTGGTTTCATTTGACATTATGGGGACATGAGGATAAGAAGAACCAATAGGTGTGGGTGAATTCACTATCTATTGTAGAAAGAAAGGGTAGATTTCTAGGTTTGCAATAGATATTATGAAATTAATAAATAGATTAAAACAGAACATTTCCCAGTCCCTAAAAGGGGTGAAATTGCTAGCAATACTGTAAAGAACAGAGATTTTGCTATTCTAATAGGCAGGAGATTATAAGAATACAGTTGGCCATCCTCCCTTGGTATCTTCTCCCAACCTGGGATCTTCCACAGTTAAAGCATGTGAGTGAAATTATTGATGTCTGATAAGGTAGTTCCAATGAAACATGGATTGCACAAATATTATTTAACAGAAACATCAGAACAGGTTACCTACCTATCTTCCTGGACAACGATGTTACAAAAAAGGGTGATGTAACTACCTGAAAAATAATAGACAAAGCAAAACTAAAGTGGGACTATGGGAATGGTTTCAGAGAGTTACCAGCCCTGAAGAGCAATTATAAGATATCTACTACATTCCTGAAAGGAAGGGCAAGGTAAGTGTAATATTTGTGGGTTTACAGTTGTCATTTTCCAGTAACAGATCTTAAAATTTACACAAATGCAAGAGGAAATGGCAATCTTTATGCATATCAGGGAGTGCTTTGTGAAAAGAAGAGTACTGATGATTCCTATTGATAAACTGTCATTTTGGGGAGTGTGCTTAGTAGATTGCACTCACTGTCATCTATGAAATGACTATATGTCTCATTCCTTACTGCATATCTAAATATTTATATTGGGAAAAATTGGTTGTGATAACAACTAAGAGTTTGAGACACTGCTTCCAGGTTGTAAAGATTTGTTAACAGAACATTTACACCTACATGCCTCAACGATAGAATAGAAACCTTGGAATGCTCTACTGATTCTAGATGTATCAACCAGGACTTTTGAAAAGACAGAAGAGCAAAGACACAGGTATAAATACAGTCCACATCAATCAAGTTAAAAATGTATCTCAGTTGTGAATATATTGTTCTTGAAAGCACCAAGACTATACACACAGGACTGATATGGAAGTTCCTATTCAAGAACTTGTGTATCAGAATTGACAGGATTACGGTTAAAAGGGACACTCTTTTCAGAGTGAGCAAAATTGGAAGTGGAGTGGGGGTCAACATTCACTAGTTGCTGCTGATCCCTCCTCTCAGTTGTGGGTTTCCGTTCTATTTTTACAGAAGCTCCTATCAGAGCAATACTATATCATCACCCAATTTTGTTCTAACAGGTTATGTATAAAAAAAACCCCACACAGCCCCACAGCAACTACTGGCTTACAGGAAGAGCCATCTGCTACCACCAGTAAATTTTACTCCCCAATTTTGCTGCCTCTAAATGGAGCAAATATGGTGGGTGTGAGTTTGTAATAGATTTTGCATATCATGCAGAACGTTATAAAAGTCAGGGAGTTAAAGATCTCTTTGCTGCTCCAAATAAAACTGCAGGTGAAGTCCAGCTGAGTGAAACTTACCAAATCAAACAACTACAAAAACTGAGAATTGCATGTTTCAACAGGAAACTATATAGGGTGACTTGAGTTAAAAATAAAATAACAAATGGTAATATAGTATTACAGGTTCAGAGTTCGTTACAGTATGTTGTATATTTAATCAAGGATTTTGGAGGGATTTAGAACTGGAAATGTTAGGAATCCATCACAGTTAGTATACTTAGTAGTTATTTTATATTTTCATATAACATCTAGCATCACCTAAACAAATCTTCCCTTCTCCCACTTTCTCCTTCTAAGGTCTGCTCTGGAAGATTCTTCAAACCTCCACAGCCGATTTGGGGGCTCATAGAAGGAATGAAGATTCTGCCATTCTGCTTATCTGTGCTGTTCAGTTGGCACAAAGAATCACTTTTGCATGGAACCTTTTTTTATGTCCCTCTTCACCAACTATTACTTGTTGGATTCTCCCACATTTGTTATAGCAATAGCCACTAGATTTCTATAGCTCTTACCAATGTACAAAGTATAAGCTAATTGTCCCCAAGAATCTGGGTACTCATTTTAGTGAGCTATGGAAGGATGCCAGGCTGAGTCGACCCAGAGCCCCTGGCTGGTATTGCACTCCCAACCTTGTGGTTTGTGAGTGGCTGCAGTACATGCATTCAACCACTACATCTTGTGATAAAGATCTCTGTAAATTAATTGTGTATAGTGTGAAAAACTATTGCTTTTCATCAGTCCCAAACCTAAAGCAAAAAATCAAAAGCCATTGGCAGCAGTCTGCAAATAATCCTTTCAGTTAAACTATTCTGGAGTCAGTGGTTTTGAGGCTGTGGATTTTAGCTATGTTCTCCAGCCATAAAGTTGGTTTAAAACATACACATCTGCCCTTTTGATTAAACAAATCCAATGGGGCTTAGCATTTTTCACATGAAAATGAATGTCTGGTGAACCTTTAGTTGCCAAATAACAGAGAGAGTGTGAGAGAGCAAAATACTGTGAATTTGTGGCGTCTGTTCTGTGGTGTGGTAGGAAGCTACAAGGTTCTGAAAATAATAGGCACTTATTATAATCTAAAAAGTGCCATATTCTGGAATAAAAGACACTGTTTTAAAATAAGAGATGTTCTGAAAATAGGGGACATCTGGCAGCCCTAGGTAAGCCAAAGGTTTCCTTTGAAATAAAATTTAGCGTAGAAAGAAAATTGGACAAAATATAGTGAACACATGGTTCTAATAGAACACACGATACCAGTATAGTATACAGTTCTTGATTGCAACAAGATTTCTATAGAGGGAGTTTCACATAAATGCTAAATTTGACAGGGGACTGAGATGGAGGGAGCTGAACAAGGTTGCATGGTATTATGGACCTTGCATACTGATGAACAGAAAAAGCAACCTGTGCCAACATTTGAATTATTGTGATACTGCTGGGTGGGTGGAGTGGCCAGGATGGGAGCACTGTCCCCTTTACAAAATTCAGATAATCAAGAAGAAAGATAAGCCCTGCTATAGATTCTAATATGTGCAATCTGGCATACAGTTATACATATCAAAGTCTCTTTGGAGCAACTGGATGTAGGCATATGTGATTTTTGTACAAGATTACAGCCAAGATGATTCATGAAAACTGCACAAAGAACTTTGTGCTAAATTGAAGCAGAATGAGAAAAAATAAAATAAAATAATTGGCTATAGTGTACATTTCTCTGACTTCAAGGATATTACTGTTTTATTGTGAACATTCTGTTTGAATTACACTAGCTTGATATATTCATTTGTGACAGTTTATTATAAACAATTAACACTAAACATGACAACTAAACCAAACACAACAACAGTTCAGCTCATAATAGTGCTGTGGAAAAACTTATTTCAGACTTCCTTAATATACGTAAATGTCAAACCTAAACAAAGAGGCTATAGTATAATTAAACATAAGGGTTTGTATTAGCTGTTGCTTGAAAGCTGGCATCCCCTTCTCACTCTTTGTTCTGTTGTTTACTTTTAATATTTCCACAGTGTTTGAGTGAATCTCAAATTCTTGATACCTCTAATAGTCTTACAAAATAGTTGATTTGACATAAGAAGGTCATGCTTCATTGATAACAAGAGAGAAAACCATCAACCTCTGTGGCTTAGATCCAGAATCTGCCTCCCATGGATGGAAGAGTTTTTATCTACCAGAACATTACCAATGTTAAGATAGGGGAGAGACTGAACTTGACCAATTCCCTCTTCAAATTCTGTTCCAAAGAATTGAGAGATGTTCTTGAACTATATGGGAAGTGGCACTGCAGACTGTAAAGGATGATGAATAGGCAAAAATTTCCTCTTTCTTTCCCCTGCATCTGAATCATTTTGAATAGAATTCTGTGGGTGTGAAAGTGCCTTCAACTCGCCTGTCAACTTACGGCGACATCATGAATTTCATAGGATTCTCTTAGGAAAGGAATAATCAAACAAGGTGATTTTGCTAGTTTCTTCCTCTGAAATATAGCATACAGCATCTAGTATTCATTGGTGGTCTCCCATCTAAGTGCTAACCAGGGCTACCCATGCTTATGTTCCAATTTCACATAGGATCTGGTGCCTTTAGGGCATTTAGGCCAAATGTAATTGTCCTTAGGGATATTCTTTCTTGTTGGGACAAAACCCAGATCCAACTCAGTAATTTCAGCATTAAATTAAGCATTTCACAAATCTGTTGTAGCAGAAAAACTTAAAAACTTCAAATGGTTAGTACTCTTTCACCTAATTGGTAGGGTATATTTGCACCTAATTGGAAATGCAATAGTTTAGCTGCATTCCAGTCACATTTAAAATGCATATTTAAGCACATTTAAATTGCCACTATCCTTTCTCACTTGCCAGAAACACATTTCTTTTCCTTAGGGCCAAATCGGATGTGGAAACACACGTATGTCGAATTAGATTTGCTAACAAATCCCTGTAAGGTATGTGCAATAGGGGAAGAAGTTAAAATACAGCATTGGTGTGTTTACCTAAATCCTCGTTCTGGTGATGAAGATTCAGCTTTCTGTCCCAGCCTTTAATTCACCCTCCCGCCGACCATGAACTGGCAAGACCTGTTCTGAGTCTGGAGTTCACATCCAGACAAGTCTTTAAATTAGCAAAGATCAGTAATAAAAGTTGCAGTGCAATGCCAGCTGGCTTATGGTTGCAAAACTCTGCAACCTAGAACACAATTAAACTCTCAGATGTGACTCTTAAACCAAAATAAAAATACACAAATGCACAGTTCAATATTCCTTGTTAATTTTTAAAAAGTGTAATTATGAACTTTAACACAATTTCTTTATTTACTTATTAACATTCAGAGCTTTCCATTTACTTGTGCATGTTTCTGGTTTTGTGTACCTAGAAAATCAATGTATTAAAACAACTATATTTAGTTATTTATCCAGTTAATTGGTAGGCTATATTTACACCTAATTGCCGATGCAGTAGTTCAGCTACACTTCAGTAACATTTAAAATGCACATTTAAACATAATTTTTGCAAATGTTGAACTTTTGTACAAAATTCAGAAGGAATGTGGACAAATATTACATTCCCTTTGATTCTTTTTCTCCACTAAAAATATGTGTATGGTAACTTCTTTTTTGCCTTGCTAAAAAAATCAAAAACAAATGCATGATTTAATGAACTGTTCAGTGAGGTATGAGATTCAAAACAAGATAAGCCAAATGTTAAAATCAATGTTACCTCTAAAATAACCTCCAAAATGCCTCCCAGTTCTAAAGTTGTGAAACAAAAGACAAAGAGAAGATCTTCTCTGAAGATGCCAGCCACAAATGCTGGCAAAACATCAGAAAGAAACTCTGCTAGAACATGGCCACATAGCCCAAAATGCCCACAAAAAACTATAGATGCCGGCCATGAAAGCCTTTGACTTTACATACTGCAATTAGTGTTTTTATTGTTGATTTAAATAATTATTTTAGTTGCCTCAGCTCATATAAATTCATCCTGGGAGAGAGCCTTCTCAGCGGTGGCACCACATCTTCCAAATGCTTTCCTTGGGTGGCTTATTTGGCTCCACTCTTGGAGTCCAAGCAAAATTTTCATTTTCTGTGTTGTTCTTATGCTGCCATGAAATATTATGTTTTCTTTTGTATTGTTTTGTTTTTAGTGTTTTTATTGTGATTTATTGTTTTATTGCAAACTTGCTAGTTGCCAGAAATATTCATTTTGAAAGTCAGAATATAAACTGTAGAAATAAATCAGCAGGCATATAAATCTAAATAAAAGCATAATGATGAGCTAATTATAATTGAATTTCTCCACCAACTATAATGAAAGACATAAAAGCAGTTCACATGTTGCTGAGGATAAAATGGTGCCTAAGAAAGTAAGAAGCAAACAACTTCAAAATGAGATAGTCACTTTGCTCAAAATTTAAACTTCCAGTGAAATCACAAATGGCCTTCTCCATAACTGTATGGTGTGGTTCATGAACTTCTTCATGAAGTGAACCCTGCAGGGATTACACCGATTTGGCCAGACATGTAATTAAAGAAATTGTTGTTGCAACTCAAGTCTATGTAAAGCATTTGCTCATTAAGGAAATGCCCAAAGGCTGGAGTCTGGGTTTGGATTCAGTGCTGGCATATTCTTCTCAAAATATTGACATAACTCCACCCTGTTTAACACTTCATAATAGGATATAATAAGTTTATGTCTTTGATATCTTTGACAGAATGTTTTTTTTTAACTCACATAAGTCTCCTCACAAAGACACAGGGTGATGAATAGTTGTCTTCTTTGCACAAATATCCAGTATATAAAATTTACATTGACTTTTAATTTTTAAGACAGTGGACTGCAATCTTCTAGAAAACTCAGAGGAAACAGAAATTCAATGAATGACACAATTTCAGAAATGAGTGATGTATTGTACTGAAAGGTAATTGTGGATGTTCAGCGCCTGAACAACGCATTTCTTTACAAAGAATCTGAGGATAGCCAGCACTATTATGATTAGCTTGTGTGCTGCCCCAAGTCATGTCATTGGTTTCTGGTGGAAACTATACTGCATGAACAAGACATTGGATAGATCCAACAAAAGCAATTTGCAGTGATGTAGACTTAATTGACTTAGACTTCAGTTGGACTCAAGTCACTTCAATGACTTGACTTGGCAAAAATGACACCTTGACTTGACTTGAGATTTGTATATTTTTAGTGACTGACTTGCTGATGGCATTCATTTCAAGCAGCAGGCAAGACCTGTTCCCAAAGTGTGGGTTGCATTTCTCAGAGGTGAATACCAAATGTGTTAGGCAATGGGTTTGAGGCAGAAGGATCATTCTAGAGCTTTTGAAAAGTTTTAGAAGGCTTCTCTGGTGTGCAGCTGGGACAGGCTGCCAAGCAGACCTTATCCCTCATTCCCCACAAGTCCATTGTCTATCACATTTGCTGTTCCCTCTGAGAAACGTACCCCACCTCCTTTCTTCTGTTAAAGTTGTCTCCCAGATTGAGACTTGACCTGAAAGTATCTTCCAAGAACTTGAGATCTGACTTGAGACTTGGACTAAAAGACTTGAATACATCACTGGCAATTTGTATGGCTTGGATCAAGACTTTTCCTTTTGCTGGTGGAAGAAAATATCCTCTCAGCAGAGATTCACTCAGGAAAAAGAAACTAGTCAATTGCAGGCAGAACTTCTACTAAATGCTCCTGTCCCTTGAAAATACTTTATCCTCCAAATGCCGGCTCTTAAGGATAGGACTTGAGAGGATTGCAAAAGCAGTGGGAAATCAAAGCAAAGCATGGCCTTCCCCTCCTCTTTCTGCTAGTAGGATTCTCTGATGGGTCCAAAGAAACTCTTGTCTATTGAAAGATTAGGATGCAACTGTTTGTTCTTATGAATTCTACAGTAGGAAATATCACATTTTTGTTTTAAAATTGGTACATATGGCCCAGATATTGGATAACAAATAACTGAACAGATGCAAATAATGAGTCAGTTGAAAACCACTTCAAAGACATAAACCATTTCCAAGAATGTCTTTAACTAAGGAGTGCTAGAGTATTAAAATTTTGAAGGAAAAGCTGATATCAGTATGTGCCCACAATTTGAAAACTCCTCTATATTGCCACCCTGTTTTCTTCAGTATGAATAAGTTATGAGAGTGCTATAAGGCCCTTTAATACCACACACACTTTTTAAACAAATGAATAAAATAGTTACTGAAGTTCAGTGGATAGTTTTTGCCTAAATTTCTACATTATGAGCTTCTGGTTTTATAGCAAGGACAATTTTCATCCCAACTGACAATATTTTGAAATTTGTTGTTGTTGTTGTTGTTGTTGTTGTTGTTAGTATTACTATTACTATTATTATTATTATATTTATTTATATCCCACCTTTTTCCCAGTTTGGGACTCAAGTTGGCTTCCTACAGTTAAAGGAAACATAGTTAAAAATTCACAGCATATCATATTTAAAAAGTTATAAACTATTAAAAAAATTAAAATGAAGACCAATTAAAACATATACCATTAAAACAATCAAATAAAAATCCAGTACATTATACAGTACCTGCTTTAATTTATGTTAAATTAATTTTTTATCCTTTGCTATAAAAAACGTATTCAAAAACTAGTACAGTAACTTCCTACAAAGTCTTTAATTCAATGCATCTCTCCTGCAAACACACCTGCAAGTCACAGCATGCTTTGAATTAGCATTGTTTTTATTTATTTGTGTCCATTTATTTTATTTTATTTGCATACTGGAACCTTGTTGAACCAAATGTCACAAGAAAATCAGGGTGTAGTTTTGTTTGCAGCAAGTAAACAAGGGGTACAAAGGTGTGGATCAAAACTGATAATCATTTCACAACACCAAACCTCCTAGTTTTGGTGTAAAGAAGTCAGGGATCAGGCCAACATCACCAGCATACTAACTTCTGCCAGTATGATTTCCCTATGCCAACTGAGTAATCAAGGTAGATGGGAGTAAAATGTGACTGTGAGTAATGCAAATCTGCTCCACAGTTCCTATTCACTCTAATGTAAGGGTGCAGCTAATAATCAATTTCCACAATCAAACCCCAGCCTCTGCAGACATTTTCCAAGATTCAATTTTATGGGCAGCCCACACCTGCTTAAATCCAACTAAAATTTCTTGGCTGGCAGGAAGAAGACAATAAGAGCTAACCAGAAAATTTCCACTAAAACTGCAAATTTTGCAATGAAAAAGACATGCTCTTTGAGTTTTCTTTAGATAGCAACCCACCAAAGCAAACAGCAAGACTCTACAGTATCCATACACATGATGATATATCCAGTAATGGAAAGTGGGTGGGCTCACAAATAACAAACTGAGCCTTTTGGTGAAGCCTCTGCCTCAGGCTACAGCAGGTTGAAGAGGAACAATCTTCACTCCATTCCCGCGAGTTGGTCCAGGCAGCTCACATTCATTTATTTCCTGTCGTTTTCCTAACACTAAACAAAAGATAGCATTGTTGTTGTGTGCCTTCAAGTCAGTTTTGACTTATGGCAACCCTAAGGTGAAGCTACCACAGGGTTTTCTTGGCAAGGTTTGTTCATAGGAGCTTTGCTAAGGTTGAGAGTGTGTGACTTGCCCAAGGTCATCTAACGTGTTTGCCTGGCAGAGTGAGGATTTGATTCTTGGTCTCCAGAGTCAAAGTCCAGAGCTCAAATCACTACACCATGCTGTCACAACAAGATAGTTTACAAAACCTATAACAGACACAGATAAAAATTCGTAACCCAAAGTCCTGCTGAAAGTAAATTCTTAAAATTCCAACAAAAAAAGTCTTTACTTGCCATGGGAAGAATACTATGGGAGCCAGTATAACCTTTCGAGGAAGGGAGTTCCAGAGCCTGGAAGCAGTCAACAGAAATGACCCCCCCCCATGTTCTCACTATAAGCTCCTGAGAAGATGGTGTGACCAAAAGAAGATCTCAAAAACTGAAGCAGGTCCATATGGGACAGTATAGTCCCTCAGATAATTCAGACTGAACTGTAGATGGCTTTGTGGATCTTAGCCAGCACTTGTAACCAGAAATTGACTTGTAAATAAGTAGGATAGGCCAGCAGAAAAACCATGTGGCTGATGAACATACCCTCTGCCCTGGATTTGGAAGAATGACTTTTCAAGAATATCTTCATTTATGAAGTAGAATTAGTGAGGCTTCCTTATTCTCCTGACAGAAAATAATTGTACATGTGCTAAAGACATTTTTCCTCTCTTGTAACTGACGTCTACATCAAATGCATAGGTGA
>NC_056522.1:325899315-325926815 GCF_019175285.1 Sceloporus undulatus | reverse complement strand
AGAGGTCACACAATTCGCCTCCCTGACATAAAGTGAGATTATCAGAAAGATCCTATCCATGAATGTCAAATTTAAATGGGTTACAGGAATAATTCTCTACTCAAGAGATCCTCAAAGACAACACATAATTTTGTGCCACAAACTGAAGCAGTTTTGATGGGGAACACAGGCTTGTAGTAAAACCTGTAGCTAGATTCGAAAAATATTTCTTCTTATACAACTCCAGTAAACCACCCGGCCTAATAGAACTTGCTTGGTAATATTCATTTCATGGCACTGTCCCTAATCCTTAGTACCCCTTCTTGAATCTGATCATCTTTTCTCAGCTGATAGCTACCAATATCTAAGCACCTTCTGATGTGTCACTGCATGTCCTTCAAAATCCTCTGACATACCAAGAAGCCACCTATCCTACCAGGGTAACAATCTCAGCCACCCAAATTGCTTTCTCTGGAAAAGCAAATGCTACAGCAGAAATTGTCCTTTGATACCAAATCCAAGAAAATTATATAATTTCCATATTCCTTGACACCTGTAGCTCTCTAGATATTTTTGGACTGCACATCCCAGCATTCATTATGGCTGCTGGAGCTTGCAGTTTAACAACATTTGGAAGGCCACACAATACTTCTCCTAGAATCATAGAATTGTAGAGTTGGAAGAGACCACAAGGGCCATACAGTCTAACCCCCTGCCATGCAGGAAATCTCAATCAAAGCATACCCGACAGATGGCCATCCAGCCTCTGTTTAAAGACCTCCAAAGAAGGAGACTCCACTACACTCTGAGGGAGTGTGTTCCACTGTCAAACAGACCTTACTGTCAGGAAGTTCTTCCTAATGTTCAGGTGGAATCTCTTTTCCTGCAGCTTGCATCCAGTGTTCCAGGTCCTGTTCTCTGGAGCAGCAGAAAACAAGCTTGCTCCCTCCTCAATATGACATCCCTTCAAATATTTAAATAGAGCTATCATATCACCTCTTAACCTTCTCTCTCCAGGCTAAACATCCCCAGCTCCCTAAGCCATTCCTCATAGGACATGGTTTCCAGACCCTTCACCATTTTAGTCGCCCTCCTTTGGACATGCTCCAGTTTATCAATGTCCTTTTTGAATTGTGGTGCCCAGAACTGGACACAATATTCCAGGTGGGGCCTGACCAAAGCAGAGTACAGTGGCACTATTACTTTTCTTGATCTAGACACTATACTTTTATTGATGCAGCCTAAAATTGCATTGGCCTTTTTAACTGCCGCATCACACTGTTGACTCATGTGCAACTTGTGGTCTACTTGGACTCCTAGATCCCTTTCACATGTAGTCTCGTTCAACCAAGTGTCCCCCATTCTATATCTGTGCATTTCATTTTTCTGCCCTAAGTGCAGTACCTTACATTTCTCCGTGTTGAATTTCATTTTGTTAGCTTTGGCCCAGCTTTCTAGTCTATTCAGGTCATTTTGAATTTTGATACTGTCCTCTGAGGTATTAGCTATTCCTCCTAATTTGGTGTCATCTGCAAATTTGATAAGTATGCCCCTAATTCTGTCATCCAAGTCATTGATAAAGATGTTGAATAACACTGGTCCCAGGACAGAGCCCTGTGGGACCCCACTGGTCACTTTTCTCCAGGATGAAAAGGAGCCATTGTTGAGCATTCTTTGGGTTTGGCCAGTCAAACAATTCCAAATCCATGTAACAGTTACCTTGTCTAGCCCACATTTTACAAGCTTGTTTGCAAGAATGTCATGGGAAACCTTGTCAAAAGCCTTACTGAAATCAAGATATACTATATCCACAGCATTCCCTTCATCTACCAAGCTGGTAATTTTATCAAAGAAAGAGATCAGATTTGTCTGGCATGACTTGTTTCTCTGAAATCCATGTTGACTTTTTGTGATTATGGAATTGCCTTCTATATGTTCACAGACTCTCTGTTTAATGATCTGCTCTAGAATCTTTCCTGGTATTGATGTCAGACTAACTGGACAATAATTGTTGGGATCCTCTTTTTTTCCCTTTTTGAAGATGGGGACAACGTTTGCCCTCCTCCAGTCTGCTGGGACTTCTCCTGTTCTCCAGGAGTTCTCAAAGATTATTGCCAATGGCTCCGATATTACATTTGCCAGCTCTTTTAATACCCTTGGGTGTAGTTCATCTGTCCCTGGAGACTTAAATTCATTTTGATTAACAAGGTATTCTTGTACTATCTCTTTACTTATTCTATGCTGAAATTCTCCTAAACTGTCCTCTGCTCCATTAACCTCAGGTTGAGTACCCTTTGCCTTTTCTGAGAAGACTGAAGCAAAGAAGGTGTTGAGTAATGCTAATCTGAATAGAAATGAGGGTGATTCAACCGAGGGCATTTTCCCTAGCACTGAAAGTGTTTCAGTTATGGCATTGCTGTTTGGTCAGTGATAGTTCATGGAAATGGTTGTGGGAACATGTGTCCCAAGTCTGGGACCTGTGAGAAATGCTACAAGTATGAGAAGGTGTGATAAAAATCCCATCCCCATATTGGAGAAAGGTCAAAGGGAAGGGTGTGTGGAAACTTATTTGTTTATCAACATCTGCTATTGTGTGTGTTAATTGGCATTATATGTATCATCATCATCATCATCATCATCATCATCATCATCATTATCTTTATTATCTTTACTTATACCTATCTTTCCCCCTAAAACTGTGACTCAGTTGAACATGTAGGAAACAACAAACACAATATTCTCCTCTCTTGTTTATCTGAATCAACCCTGGGTCAGAAAAGCATAACTATTTCCCTTAAAACATAAGAAAAAAAAAATAAGAAATGGATCCTCAAATGAATGTTTGGGCCAATGACCTCAAAGACTGGAGTGAATATTACTACTGGTCTAGAAGAAAATGTTGGTTACATATTATCTTGATACATTATGAGCACACCTTCTTCTTAGGAATCATGATAGCCAACTCTGCTACTCAGTATATTCTTAATTATTACAAAGCACCATCTATGAGACAACTGCTTCCCCTTTAGTCCCTGGTTAGCTATGAGAACACTCCAGAACCCACTTCAAGCAAACTAACAAGAAAAGGGACAGAACTAATGACTATGTGGTTAAATTCTATTTAAGTGACAAACAAGGGTATATGAAACACATCCAGGATATCTCGAGGACCGCCTCTCCCCATACAATCCGCCCCGCACTCACAGAACATCTGGGCAGCAGCTATTGAGGGTTCCAGGGGCCAGACTAACCTCTACTTCTAACAGGACTTTTACCATCTTGGCCCCTACCTTCTGGAATTCTCTGCCCATTGAGCTCTGCTCGGCCACCTCCCTGGCCCAATTTAGAAAGGGGCTGAAGACCTTTTTATTTAAGCAAGCATTCCCTGATGCAAGCCCCGACTAACCCCCCCCCCCCCCCCCCTCTACGTAAGCAGTAGCAGCTGGCTGGAATGTTTTAATGGACTGTGTTTTATTTATATGGTATTGTGTATATGTTATGCCATGTATTTTATGAATGCTGTACACCGCCTTGGTTTATAGAAGGGTGGTATAAAAATAAAAATTTTATTATTATTATTATTTAACATTAATAATAAGAAGCAGCAGCAGCCAACAACAACATCAACAACACCCAATATTATTACTAATAAGAGTTTAACTACATAGTCATTAGCTATGGATAGTACCACATTCATTGATCTATCCAGCGGGGTACATTAATGGGTCAAAGGGGAGGAACATGTTGTGAAAAGTCAAAGGGGATGAAAAAGATATTCCTCAGATACTTTTCCAACATATGCAGATCTGTGCACATAGGAAACAATGGGTTTTTACTGAATTTTATGGGTTTAAAATGGTATGTCTATTTATTACATGTACTACATCTTTTTATTCCTAAAATTCTAGTCATATAAATAGATAAAAAATATGATAATCGATAAAGCACAATTAAAAAATGAACAAACCTAATATGTACTTTAGGGTCAGATTGCTAAAATCCTGCACATTTCTCCTGAATCTTTTCAGGTTTGTACACAGGGAAGTTTCCCCAGGCAGCTGATTTCAAAGGGCACCACAACTGAGAAAATCCTGTTCCATATCTCAGTTTATTCTACTCTACACAGAGCGAATTCTTCACACATAGCTATAGAGAAGGAGCCCTAAGTCTGATCCTAATGGAAACTGGCTAATAATTGGACTTATGTGTGACTATAACTTACTTATTAATAAGTACATGTAAGGCTGGAATAGTAATATTTCTTACTATATTACATGAGTAAAAAGACAAATAACTTGTTTAAAGTGTCTGCATAAATACACTTAGTAATCAATTTTTCCTACACTTACTTCTCTTGTCCCATTTGTAGCTGTACATTTGCTTTGTACCTAATGAAAATCAGCAGTAAAGCCTTTTTTTATACAAGTTTTTAATGAAAGGCTGAAATGGAGTTAAAATAGATATTGGATTCAATACAGTTTTATTTTAAATACTGTATATTAATATGTACTTCGCTGAAAATATAGACAGTCTAAACTTGTCTATGTTAGTGTCATTTCTGAAACACAACAAGAAAAAAAAATTGAATTGTTTCTTTCAACAGTACTGATCTTTTAATCAAGTAAATATACTCTAATACCCATATAAACCCTGGTTGGGTGCCAATTGACTCATTAAAAACAGCCTAGAATTGCTTTTTAAAAATCTATTTTGTAACCACATTTTTAAATGGTGTCACTGTTGGAATATCAAGAATAGACTGATGGCAAGTTAAGCAACATTGCTTTCCAGTAAAAAGGGTTAAATAGATGTGAATGAATACAGAAATAAGGCTTTTAATATTCTGAAAATATTAACAAAGAAAAATGATAATGTTGACTTAATGTGGGTTAAGGATGAAATTAAAATAAATTTTTCTGATTGCTAAGTGTTGACACTTTTTTGGCTAGATCCTCAAGTCTCTCCCCCCCCCCTCCCCAAGGCTGTGTAATTACAGAAGGCTTTTCCCCTCCTTCCCCCTCCTGCTTTGAGCCCACGTTAGTAATGACCCTTTCACTGCTTCAAAAACCACTAATAGTCTTCAGCAAAGGCAAGAAAAATGAACAGGATAAATTGGAATCCACAGCCAGTAATTTGCATCATATGAGGCTGCTTTGGCCACTCACACAAATTCCTGGCCATCAATCCTTTGCTGTCAGGTGCTGCACTCTGCCACCATGATAAATACTCCTCCTAACACTCTGATTCGTCCAAACAATGTAATTGTCCTCTATTCTCCTCTTGGTAATGGAGATAATGAATGACTGCACAAACAAGAAGGATTGCTCATCACAGACACAGGAGTGGTTTCAAACTGAAAAGGCTTGAGTACAAATTCTAATTGACTGATATTCCAGGCTAGAGGAAAAGATGGAAAAGAGTCTACATTTTCTACAAGCTTTTTTCCTTTTTCACTTATAGAGAGAATGCTCTTTTCTAAGGAAATATCTTCTACAGATACTCGAAGGAGGCATCTATAAATGAGATGGCTGAAGAAACAATGTACAAAAAGCTTATTATCTTAATATTAATCTAAGACTATGGTAAAATTATATTACTTGCCAACCATGGAAAATAAAATTGAACTACTGTAGTCCAGTTCTTTAAATATGCATAACATTAGAGGGGATACTTTTTTTTCCAAGTAATAATGGCATTGGGGAGCAAAATGGGTCTTTATCTTAAATGTACAAGGAAGGCAAACTATGCTCATAATGTTTCTTTCATGATTAATTCTACTCAGGATCCTACTCATCCAGAGAAAAACCAGTATGTCAAACATAAAATAGAAAGGGAGTTGACAATAAATGCTATGTTGGGCTGGTATATGTATTTGAAACATGGTACACAATACAGATGGAATCCTGAGACTAGGATATCAGTAAAAAACAACTGTTTACATCAAATTGTGTCAACTTACCCACTTTGATTTCAGTAGGATACCTACTGCAGCCAGATCAATGTACAACAAAAGATGAACTAATTAGAGAAATTCATCTTGCACAAATGGCCTTTATTATTCTCAATTAAGAGTCAGGAACAAAATGGCAAGAATCTTAAAAATGGCATTCTGTATTTGTGTTTTCTCCCTCTTTTTAAAATCAGTGATGTTATGGCTTTTTAAACAGAAAGTGGACTGTTTATCTAAAAGTGTTTTGGCAGGCTGCCATCATATTTCAAAAATTAAATAAAGGATTTGAAAACAATCAGCATTTTGAACAGTTCAGACCACAGCAATATGTTTTAGATTAATATACAAATGTATGTATATATTTAAGACTAAACTACAGAGCTAGAAAATTCCTCCTAGTTAGTCTATCACATGCCTTATTACACTTTATTAGAACAGACATCATATTGAAATAATAAACATGGGAGGCTTTCATTTCTTCTTTGATCTATATTACTAAATGTCTAACTGACTCAGTTTAAAAATAAACTCTAGTGTGTTTGCACTTTGAAACTGGGAGGAGACCACAAAACATAATTTATTGTCACTTTTCATATTGTCTAACTAAAATTGTAGTTTGCTGGGTGCCAGGCTGTACTCATCCAGTCCCCCATACAGTGATGAAATATTCTTATATGAACAGATAGTGTAAAATGGTGGCAACCAATTATGATGGATTACTTCATCAGTATGGACACAGATAGAAGTGAAAGAATGGCCTTGTATGCTTCTCAGGTCACTAAAGCAACAGCAGAGAAGTGGCATTACTATATTTAGAGTAAATATGGTATAGTCAGTGTTTTCATATGGGCAGAATTATCTATTCAGGTTAAAGCTGTATTCCTTTTCTTTTCTTCTTTGTTAAAAATATATATTTTAGAGGCATAAACATGTGTGTACATCCATGCCACATTCACACTATCTTGGTTGCAGAAGAATATGACCAAGCCATACAGAACATCACATTTTCCACTTCTACTGTTGTTAGCTGCCTTTGAGTCAAATTCACATTGTCACGGTGACAATGTGAATCAGACATCTCCCAGACCATGAGCTGAATTTGATTATTCTCAACCTCTCTGCTCAGTGCCTGCATGTTCAGGTATGTGACCTCCCTGACTAAGTCTAGCCATCCGGCATGTGGTCTCTCTCTCTTTCTACTGCCCTTTACCTTTCCCAGTATTGTCTTTTCTAACGAGCCATGCTTTATCATGATGTGGCCTAAGTACTACAGTCTCAGGTACATCATCTTTGCTTCCAGAGACAGTTCAGGCTTACTTGGTCCTAGGGCCCAACTGTTTGTCTTTCTGTCTATCCATGTTATCCTCAGCACTCCTCTCCAGCACCACACCTCAAATGAGTTGATTTTCTTCCTTTCCACTTTCTTTACTGCCCAGCTCTCACATCTGCACGTGGTAATGGGGAATACAATGGCTTGGACAATTCTAACTTCAATAGTCAGTTGTACATCTTTTACACTTTAGGATCCTGTCCAGTTCTTTCATAGCTGCCATTCCCATTCCTAATCTTCTGGTTTCTTGATTGCAGTCTTTTTCAGATCAGTGTTTGATTCAAGGTATGGGAAATATTTCACTATTTTGATTTCCTCATTGTCTAGGTTGAATTAATGTAAATCTTTCATGGTCATTTTTTCTTCTTCATGTTCAGCCTTCACACTTTATTCTTTAACTTTCCTTAGTAATGGTTCCAAGTCTATGATACTAGTAGTATGGTGTTGTCTGCATATCTTAGCTTGCTGATGTTCTTTTCTCCAATCTCCACTCCTCTTTCTACCAATTCCAAAACTGCTCTTCATGGTATTTTCTGCATACAAATTGAACAAATAGGGTGATAGAATGCAGCTTTGCCTGATCGCATTGCCAGTTGGGAACTATTCTGTTTCTCCATATTTTGTTCTTGCAGCAGCTTCGTGTCGTAAGTACAAATTTATCATCAGTACTATCAAATTTAACAGCACTCCCCTTTCTTTGAGAGAATTCCATAACTTTTCATAATCTACAAAGGCTTTCCTATAATCTATAAAGCACACACTGATTTTCTTCTGGAATTCTTTGGTACACTCTATTAACCATGGTATGTTTGCAATGTAGTGCCTAGTGCCTCTTGCTTTTCTAAACCCCACTTGCACCTCTGGGATTTATCTATCCATATATTATTGGAGTCTATGCTGTAGAATTTTGAGCATAATTGCTTGCTTGGGAAATTAATGCTATGTTCCTATAGTTGCTGCAGTTTTTTGTATCTTCTTCTTCTTCTTCTTCTTTTGATGGGGATGTAGATCGATCATTTCCAATCTGTTGGCCACTACTTTGTTTTCCATATTTGTTAATATATTTTCGTTAACACTGGAGTTGATTATGTTTGTGTGGATTGTAGCCTGTTCCTGGTGATTTATTGTTTCCAATTGCTCTGAGTGCTGCTTCCACCTAACGTTCTAAAATTTGTGGTTCATCTTCCTATGCTTCTTTATTCCATGTGTTTTTCATTTTTCATATAGCTCTTCTGTATATTGCTTCCATGAACTTTTGATTTCATCTTGATGGTGTAGTATGTTCTTTCTCCTTGGTTTGAATTTCCCTTTGTGTTCATGGATATTGAGGAAGAGGTCTCTCACTGTTCCTTTGTTGTTGTCTTCTATTTCTCTGTATTGATTATTGTAGTCTTTTTCTTTATCCTTGTACACTAGTCTTTGATCTGTTGCATTCATGGTGCTGGTTCTGTTCTCTCCCTTTTCTTTTGCTTCTTCTCTTTACTTTACTGCTTGAAGCCTTTCTTCTATTATCAATTGTTTCCTCTCTCTCTCTGTTTGGCCACACATAATGTCTTTCTGCCTTTGTCCTTTCTCCATTTTGTCTCTACTAGTGCATCTGAAAATGCAGGGTCAGTTCCTCACTCTCATCACTGCCAAGAATTAAGTCTGAAGATTGTTGCTATGGACAAGGAAAACTAGAGAACTGGTGTGAAATGGGGTGTCACCTTACCTTGCATCCCTCCCATTACTATCAGCATGATCTGAGTGGTACCAATGTTTTGGGGTGGGGTGAAGGGAGAAAACCACCAAGAAAAGTCTCAAGAAGTTGAGAAAGTCTAATCTCCTCACAGTTGTGGTGCAGCCATGGGGATGGGGTCTCCTTACAAAAGACAGCCTGGCATCTCCAACCAGTCTGTAACTGTCTGCCACAGAAGCAAATAGAACATTCACTTTTACAGGAGAACATAAAGCACAGAAATTGAGAAAAATCTATAATTGCTTCTGACAGTAGTTTGAGAGGGAGATTTGGGGAAAATGGGTTTGTCTTGCCTGAAAGGGATCCTATTCAGTTTTTGTCTTTTCTTTTCAAATGAATGTCAGCAATTCACTCTAGTAGGAGGAGACAAAAACAATCCTCTGCCCCGGGTTTGCAAGTGTTAGGAACTAGAAGCATAGGTGCAGTACAGACCGGCAGGGAAACGCCGGCCTTTTGTACTGCGCAGCATTGCCATGGCAACCAGACTGTGCACACAGATGCAGAGCAAAAAGAAGCCACCTAGAGCTTTTTGCGGAGTCATAAGGGGTGTGACGCAGCCTTTATGATGACACTTCTGCTAAAAGATGCCCCCCGTGTGGGTGGTGCTGTGCAATAATGGAACTGCCTGTACATTGTAGGGCTCAGAACCATGCAGTTGGTGTGCGTTCCAAGCCCTACTATCACCGCCAGGACACCACTTCCTGGTGGTGTGTATTGGGCCATAGTTCGCTGCCTGCCCCAATGTCATCTCTTGTAACCAATTTGATCTCTCCCAAACAGCTCAGTAGGTCTCATAGAGTTTACGGAACAAAGTAAAAAAGATCCTGTTTATCTTTTCCCAAGTGATACTGAGAAGCATGGTTATAATCACAGCAGACAACAGTGGGAATGATTGTGAGGGGCAGGCAGTTATCAGCTTGGAGAAAGCCAGGCAGCTGAGCCAAGACACCATTTTAATTTTTTGACAACTCCCCATGGCAATGCTATGTCAGATGCATTATGAGAAATGTAAATGGTACCAGATTTAACAGATTTGCAAACACAAAGCAAGACTTTCTTATTCTATAGTAGGCATCAGGTAATCATTCATCATAGTATGTTTTTTACCTAGTTGGAAAAATGTTTATATTTAAGCTGAACAATTTGTTCATAAAACAAGTATTAATTCCAAAAGTGAATTCATGCATGCATGGTTACTCCATTTAAGTCTGGTTTAAGGTGCAGGTTGCTTTGCTTGTGTATATTTGTCTAATATTTCCCCAAATGTGTATGTATTTAAAACTTCAGAAGGGATAGGTTTATCTGGTTACAGAGAGAGCTTATAATCGAAGCAAACTGATACAAGTATTGATTTTTAGGCAGATTATGAACTGAAAACATTTTGGATTGCTATTTCCAACCTACCTCCCCCCCCCCCCCCGCCACATCTTTATAAATATTAATGCAATTCTTTACAAAGCTGATGAAATACAGGCAAAAGCAGGAGGGAACAGACTGATGATCATTTGTTACCTGTAGAATTGAATATGTAGCATACTTTACTGTGAACACTGGTGATAAAAAGTAAAAAAAAAAGCAGCTGTGTCTCTTGTACATAAAACAGGTTATCATAACTTCCTCCATAAAAACATTTTTCTGCTTTTGTTTGGCAGGCCAGTCAAATGAGTCATGTCTTCTCTTCATGTCCCAAAGTTATTCTTAATCAGCTAGCTGTAATTTATATTGTAGAAACCCTATTAATTGTACAGTCATATAATTATGCTTCAGCTAATTCTCTCAAACAATGAAATAGGGCAGGGAGCAGCTCAAAAAGAACTTCAAGACAGGGAAAGAATGCCTGTTTAGTTCATAGTATTTGCAAATAAAAGTAAAATAAGATGCTTTATGTCTTACAGCCCAAGTATTTCTTTCCTGCTTCCCTTTATACACAAACACGAGTACAGACAAATCTTAACTCTAATCAAGCATTTGCTCCTACCTGCTGGGAAAAAAAGAGATGTTATTGTTACGACTTTGTTAATTACTTGGGAGGTGTCAGATACTGCAGTGTGAAGCAGCAGTATAATCAGAACTTGGATAGACATCCAGGAATAGAGAGCCAGAGGGAATACTGGATCACTGTTCATGCAAGAGAAACACTAAATCCTCTTTGTATTGTTTTGGGTTGAACTTCCAGCATTTACTGTACTGCTGATGCAGCTCAAGTGGAGACAGAGACATTTCTTTGCAGCCCATTTCTCATAGCAAAAGAAGATGTTCCCTCTCTATACACTAGTATTTCCACAGACTTTGGAAATAAGTATTCAATTTGCAAGACCTTCTTTGTGGCAACACGCAATTCTGAAACTTCCTCTGAAGCAGATATAGATCGGCCACTTCATTGCTTGCTTTTGGGGAGCAGTTAAGACTTCTCTGTTCTGCCCAGCAATTGATGTTTTCAATGAGTAAATGATTCCTGGGCTCACACTCAACTTTTCTATTTATTTAGTTTTGTTATTGTTTAAAATTGTTTTAAAATGTTTATTTTGTATATCATCTTGGTATTCATATTGGTAAACATATAGGCTGAAAGATGGGATAAAGGCAGTGAGAGGTAGTGAGTCCAATGTCAGTGGGATGATGAATCCATTCCACAGTTAAGTGTAAAGTTTAAAGGAGCTATCCACAGTGATGAAGTTAATTTGGTGATAGGCTCCAACATTCTGTTTATGTTAATTTAAAGTTAATTAAAGTTTAGAGCAGAGCAGAATCATTGCCCCAATAATATTTGGAGCCATCATATTAAGTAGATAATGGTATTTTAACGTACCAGCAAATTAGTGTGTGTCTTCATAACTTCCACTTGTTTTTCTGTGGTCTATTGAACCACAGTACCATAATATAGAAACTATGGCCCGTTACAGACGGGCATAATAGTACGGACTCAGTCCGTACTAGGGTTAGAAAGGGGTGTCACTTTCGGACGCCCCTAACCCTAGTACAGACTGAGTCCGTACAAAATGGCGGTGTCCGTTCCACACAGGGGCCGCCGTCTTTACGTAGCAGATGCGCTGCGTCCGCATGTTGCGCGGCGGATATGACGCATAGAGAAGCACCATTTCGGCACTTCTTTTTAGCTGTGCCGGGAAGCCTCGCGGTTTGGCCACTGGGGTTTCTCGGCGCAGCTAATGACGGCGCAGGCAGAGCGCCACTTTTCGGCGCTCTGTAACGTGCTTAAGGGCCTGAACAGACAGGCCAAAATAAAGCTGCTTTGGGTCACTTTGGAGGTATGCTGTTTAAATGACACACACATCTTAAGAGGCCAGAAGCTGTGCTCCGGTCCTTAGGACTAGAGCATGGCTTTGGGGAGGCTTCTGCCCTCTTAGGATGCATGCAGCAGTTAAACAGCATACCTCCAAAGTGACTCGAAGCAGCTTTATTTTGGCCTGTCTGTTCGGGCCCTCTGTTGTAAGTCACAGTGTCATAATCTAGAAGCTATGAAGGCAAATGTTCATTTGCTTTTGTGTTCATATCTTACATTAGTCCAGAGAGGCAGTTAAAATATTTATTTTTTAACAAGTATTTATATCTATCCCTATAACAAAAATGCACAATATACAAGTTGCAAGCTTTCATAGCTCCACTGGCTTCTTCATCAGACAAGGTGTTAAATACCATAAATGAGAAAAAAACTGAAGATGTTAGTCATAGGTCTACATTTTGGTGTTTTTAGTCACAGTTCAGATGGTATGAAACATGCATACAGTTGGTCCAATAAAGGTATCACTGTTTCGTGGATTTCTGATGTTATTGGATTTTCTATAAGGCCAACACAGCTATCCCAGATGTTTTGTGTGAAAGAAGTTATAGTACAAGCTTTCATAATCTTGGTGTATTTGACAAGACTCTTCCTCCATGCATTTAAGGAAGTAGACTGGGGTCCGAAATACACTGCAGAAAGAATCTAGTTTGAGGCTGCTTTAACTGCTCTGGCTCAGTGCTAGGGAATTCTGAGAACTGTAGTTTTAAGTGACATTTAGCCTTTTCTGTCAGGGAGCTCTAGTGCCGCAATTAAGTACAATTCGCTAGCACTGAGCCAGGGCAGTTAAAGTGGTCTCAAACTGAATTATTTCTGCAGTGCGGTTTGGACCCAAGTTTATGAATCTTATGCTTCAACTGCTTTCGCAGCAATTTAATAAGTAAAAACAAGACTATTTAAAAATTGGTTAAAACACTTTAAAATCATGCTCTTGTGTTATTTGGATGAAATCCATTAGGCATGAAAGGTTAAAGAGAGAGCAAAGGTTTTACTTGATGTAATTATGGAACTGGTGTGGGTGCTAATTAGGCCTTTAAGGGGAGGATATTCCATAGCTGGCTTTCCATAGCAGACAGGCCCTCTCCCAAGTATCGAGATCCCAAGCTGTTTCGGCTTTGAACATCATCACTAGCACCCTGAATTCAGACCAGAAGCGTATTGGCAGTTAGCCAATATATACAGTTTCTGTATGATGTGCTAGTCAGTAATACAGCAGCTGTGCTTTTCATCTCCTGCATCTTCTGAGTCATCATCAAGCGCAGCCCCATACAGATCCAATAGCAATAATCTAACCAGAGAATTCTATGATTCTATAAGTACCAGTGCATGAATTATTGTGGTTAGATTATCCAATAGCTATTGGAAAGTCAGAGGTAGACTTCATGATCCCTCCCTACAAGATTGACTATATGACTACAAAGTATGCAGACTTATTGTTAGTGTTATCTTTTGTGGAAGAATCTGCTTTCTGAAGAGAATAGCCAAGTTTATTCTTTGGTTATACAGAAGAATCTGATTTGAAAACTACAATAACAACACCAACCCACCCTTCTTGTTTAGGCAGGTCTTTCTGACCCTAGGCAGATTCTATAATAATATTGTCATTCATTATGCTTTTATCTTAATTAGCTGTTTCATGTGTTGTTCATTATTGCTCTTATAGTGTTTTTCTACTATATATTTCCACTTTTTGTAAGCTGCCTTAAGGGTAAAGCTCTGTTTGGAGGCTATACATTTAATTTTAAAATAAATAAGCATATGTTTTCTACAGAATCACAAACCAGAACGTCTGTCTTAGCAGTGTTTTGCCAGCTTGCATCGGCATTTAGACTAATTCTGATCCAAAATGGGGGGAGAGGGGGAGAGATGATCTGTCAATAATTTCCTGTCCTCCAAAAAAAAAAAAAAAAAAAAACTTCTCCCTCTTGGCAGTTTCATACTTCTTTTCTAAAGAGATTAATGTTATGGGTCAGAGGAAGAAATTCCCAATTAGTGAAGCAGCAAGATTACCATGCTCTGCCCTCAATTGCACACAGTAAAACAGGTGTAGCACAATAGCCAGATGAATCTGAATGTGTATATAACTACATTTATCCTTCATTTGTACTGCAACACTTTCTATGGGATGTACATTTGAATATGCACCCAAATGTGATCCCATCGACATTTTGCCACAGTTAGTAGTCAAAAACTATAACTGTTCCTGATAAGAGAAATGCAACAAGATCATTTGCAGTGATAATATGTCTTATCCTAATTAAGAAGCAATGTGGCACTATAGCACTATTATGTTCGTTATGTAATTCCTGACTGGCTGGGAATACACAAGTAAGAAAGAAAAGAGATCTAAAAACTGATGCTAAGTAAGAAGAATATGATGGTCATATACAAAAAAACCCTACAACATTGTAAGCTCAAAAAGAACAATTCACACACACACACCCCAAAAAAATTCAAATGTAAAAAAAAAAAGCATAAGGGAAACAAATTAAAAAAAATAATTTTATGTATTTCAGAAAAGTCTATACAAAACAAGAATTTGGTTAATTCTACACACAACTGTAAAGAAGAGATATCTCTGTGCACAAGGAAAATAATAATGAAGCACACTGCAGGAAAAAAATGAATGTACAATAGGCAGTGGCATCACTAGGGGTGTGTGGGGTGTACCAGGTGTCACTCTAAGAGGGGGTGACACCACTGCTCCTCAAACATCTGCCTTTTGTGGTATTCACCTGTGTCCCATTAAAATGCTGAAGAGATGGGGTGAGTGGGGTGAGGTCCAGTGGGAGGAGAAAAAGAGAGGCCCCCCTTTTTTGAAATTTTCTTTAAAAGCATCACATTTTACCAAATTTTCACTTTAAGCACATGGAACTATGCATATATAAATACATTTAGACTATGCATGTGATATTGTAATTTAAAAATATAATTTTAATTGTGCTAGTTGTCACCACTATTACCATGACATTCAGTGGTATATGGGAATTATGATTTATGAGTAATATTAATACAAAAAATGTTACTAAGGATTCTGTATGGTATGTTATAGGAGGAGGTCAATGGGGGTGGTGGTGATACCATCAGTTACAGCAACGGGTGACACCAACCCTAGCGATACCACTGACAATAGGAGGGAATATGGATAATTAATAATACACAGTGGTTTGAGCATTGGATTAGAACTCTGGAGATCAGGGTTGAAATCTACAATACTGTAGACCAGTGCTTGAATCCCTGCTCAGCCAGGGAAATCCACTGGGTGACCTTGGACAAGTCACACTCTCTCAGCCTCAAAGGATGGTCATGGCAATGGTCCTCTGAAGAAACTTGCCAAGAAAACCTCATGATACAATATGGCCTTAGGGTCAGCATGAGTTGGAAACAACTTGAAGGTACACAACAGCAACAATAATAGTGATGATATTACAAGATCCCTTTGTATACTGATATTCCAGACTAACATAGCTACAGTATGTCTCTGAATTCTACAAGCAGGACAAGAGTGCAACAGAAACCTCCCACTGCTACATAATAAACATAATAATTCTATAGTGCCATATCGCTTTTAGCAGCTAGTATTTAAAATACACACTGCATCTGAATCTAGAGGGAGCATATTGCCTTCAGTTTTAGCTACCACTTATGATCTTGATAATCCAAGACCACACTGCACAAAAATATGAAATGGGGAATCTATTTTATGGTTGCAGTAAGTGCAAATCTCAATTTAGGCTACAGCAGGAGTGGAGAACATGTGATTTGTGCACCTCACAGAATCTCTTGCCCATTTTTTTGCTGCTATCCATATCTTGTGACCATTGAATTTTGGTTGTGTGGTAGTAGCAAAAAACAAATAAAACATAGAACCCTGAACTTTGCTAAAACAAGGTGTGCAAAGAGACCATAACTTGTCTTTAAAAAAGACTCCATTAATTTTTCCAGCAGCACATCAAATAATTTGTTCCAGCAGCAGGAAGATGTAGTCACTTATGATGGAGAGGGAGTACTGTGCCCATCACTACACTACCCTGCCTCAGGGGTACACAAACAAACTCTTCTTATGAATACAACAGAAAGAGAAAAATAGTAAAGAACAAATAAATTTCATATTTTAAATGTCCAAGCAAATTGTAAAAGGTGGTCTCTGTAACGCAGAGTAATAATAATAACAATAACAATAATAATAATTTATATTCTGTCTTTTCCCGGAGGAATCAAGGCAGATTACAACAGAAAGGATAATAAAACAATTAACAGTATTACAACATAGTACCTTTAACCAGCTTTGGTTGCTGAGCCACTAGCTGCCTGTTTTCAACAAAGACAGTCTAGTCAGTTATCTATGCCCTGGTCACATCCTGTCTGGATTATTACAATGCACTATATGTAAGGCTGCCTTTGATAACAATTGTTGGAACAACTTGCAGCACCCAGAGTTTTGATTCACAATGCATGCATATTGCAAATATGTTGCAATGTCATGCAAATTTCCATATAGCTTTCTACTACATTAAGTAGAATTTTAACACTTTACATTCTTCTACTGTATTTATGACTACATTTACAAAGGAAAGGTAAATATATATCTTTTGTTAAATGAAACCAAAGTTATACAGGCCAGAGATTCATATCCTAAAGAGTTGAAGCCACAGATCTTTTGGTTTAGGATGAAATGTAACAGCTAGTTCTTATAAAATCTCTTAATTTGTTTGATGAAACTTTGTAATTTATCATTTGATAACCACAAGTAAGTGCATGTTTTTTGGCACATCAGATCTAGTACAATATAAAGAAATGGAAAAAGGAAAAGGGAAAATGTAGTTGAACAGAACTAATTTAGAATTATGTTTTAGAAGTACTGTACTGTATTTTTTTTTAAAAAAAAAAAAACCCTAAATTTGTGTCAGTGTCTGAGCATCACAAAAAGAGAAAGTAAAAAAAAAAAAATGAATGGTATAGTTGGTCTTTACATAACTGGCAAAACTGTAAGTCTTGTAAATAAAATAAACAACTCTCAACTAAACTGTTCAAGTCCTTGGCGGCAGAGTTTTTCAGCCAATGATATAAAGAAGTATAAGAAGCTGCTTTATGTTGACTCTGACATTATGCTCATCATTTCACTGTTATGAAGTGTAAAAGAAAACAACCATTTAATATCTCAAAGAATTTTCCCAATTACCTGAGATTTTCTACTTGAAGTTGAGAAGAACTTAGCCAAGTCTATATATCTGGAGAATATATGGTTTGCCAGTGAACTATTATTTCTTTTCCCAGATCCTCACAAACAGTCTGGGAACACAGCTAAAGTAATATTATGTCAAGTCTGCTCCATCCAGATGAGTACTGTCTTCCCTGACTGGCAGCAGTTTCCCTGGTCTCAGCAAGGGAGGATCTTAAAGATTTAACTGGAGATAATCAAGTATTGAACACTGGGTTGTTTGCATGCAAAGTGCATGGCTTACCACTCAGCTCTTGGCTCTATATGGAAGGTGTCTGAAAGACATACAGTCTTGATCACTCCAGTACTAGCTAGAGTGTGTACACAGTATGGTTAAATAAAACTACAATGGCTGATGGGAATAGGAGTCTTTAAATCTGATTAGGTAATGCTTTGAGCAGGCTGGCAAAGATTTTGGACTATCAACTGCAGCTGGATAGATCAGCCCACAGTTTGACTGAAATTGCAAAAAAACCAACAAGTTTACATGGCCTCTCAAATGCAAACATACCCATTCACTTATCAGTAATACAAACATCTGCAAAATGGCTTAAAAAAAACACTGAGAGAGAGAAAGAGAAGGGAGAGAGGGAAAAAGCTCTTTTCAAAGCTTCATCTGGCAGCTGGCCTGCACAAAATGCCAGTGCTAGTAACAAAGCTGCCAATTCTACCAGCAGAGTTCTGATTTGAATATTTAAATAAGCACATGCTTGCCATTGCCCACTGCCTATCACTGAGGTTACCTAGCCAATTGTTAAAACACAGATCAGCCAGAGCATGCACATCTTACATTCATGTTACTATTTGTTATTATACTTTGTCTATGTCTTATATAGTACTCTTCCTAAGCTCTGAATAACATTTTAGCATCATGCCAGTTTTGTAGTATATTAAGAGACAGCAATGAGGAGCTAATGATATTTTTCATTTCAATTATGTGTGTTTACATTTAAATATATGTAAAACTCTGGATCAGTCACTGCTTTACACATCTGTTTTGCCTTTTGTATATAGAAAGGAGACACTATAGCTGTCTATATTGGGATATTTGTCTCTTCCACAATATTCCATAATATTCTACACAACTGCTGATTGTTATTAACAAGTGGTGGTCAGATTTTAATAACAGATTTTCAACCAAGATAACAAACACAAGAAAGGCTTACAAATCCTAATATCATACTATACAAAGTTGTTGTCCAATATCTATTCCATATACTGTATATACCCATGTATAAGTCTAAGAATTTTAGTCAAAAAATTGACCCCAAAAAACTTGGTCAACTTATCCACAGGTCAATGTAAGTACTGTACCTTAACTCTTATATATATTAAAAAGGAGTCACCCCCTTTCTCTGAAAAAAAAAGCAAGAGTGCAGTCCATCCTGGCAGCACCAAAAAGAAGCATGGATCCCCTCTACTCTCTTATCCATCCAACCTTTAGGATGAGCACAAACAGTTATGTCTGATGGAATTTTCTAAGTTCTTTGGCATTATTTTCCTTTGCATCATCCTTTACATCCTCTGTCACATGGAAAGTGGAGGACTTTCCAGATCTTCTGCATGTGTCATTTAAATAGCATGCCTCCAAAGTTACCTGAAGCAGCTTCATTTTGGTCTGTCTGTTTGGCCCATAGTTTTCTTATAGCTTCAGCCCAAATTTCTGTACTACTCCCCCTTTCAGAAATAATATTCACCACTGGCTGTTTTATTTCTCATGTTTCTCAGCATGAACTATAATAATAATAATAATAATAATAATAATAATAATAATAATAATAATAATTTGTTTTATTTATATACCACTATTCCAAAGATCATAGCGGTGAACAGCAAGTAAGCTAATTAGCAAGTAAGCTAATTTGCCCCCAACAGTCTGGGTACTCATTTCAGCGACCTCGGAAGGATAAAAGCCAAATGAAATGGACTTGGAGGTGGTTGTTGTTTTTATTTAGATGTTTTTAAAATTTTCTATCCCAGGTGAATCCCTAGAATTGAAAAGTGTCAAATTCCAACTTTTGCCAAGTGGATTTTTGTGATTTTTTTATTTATTTTTTTACAAAATAAAATCTCATTCAGCTACTAGAAAAAAATTAGTCATAATTTCTTCTCAGACAGCCAGTGCATTTTTCTTGTCTTGTTGAGATTGTCTAGATCCAATCAGAAACAGAGCAGATCAAGCAGCATTCCAAACAGTGAATTTCTGGCCCAGGTCTTCCCTGGAACAGAGACTGTGCTTGTGCAGTTAAACTACAGCTTGTTGTTTTAGAGACAGATCTGTGGTGCCTTATGTTATGTGTTCTCTCAGGAACTACCAGCCCCATAGTTCCTTGTGCACAGGCATGAGGGAGGGAGAGCTGGTAAATGGAGAAAGCTACAGATTAAATAGGATGATGGCTTTGTAATCCGCCTTGATTCTGCAAGGAAAAGGCAGAATATATAAATAAATAAATAAATAAATAAATAAATAAATAAATAAAATTCCCTTCCACATCTGACAGGTGAAAACCAGGACAGGTGTATTAGTAGCATTAGAGTGTAGACAAATGTGTGTGGCCAAGCAACAAGAGGGTAAAAGTTATTTATGAGGAAGAACATAACAAATGTATTATTTTAAACAGAGAAACCTTGAAATTTTTAAACATGGACAACAATAAATACAATTGAAAGACACAGCCATGTTAGTTTTGATCAGTATACAAAGGGATCTTGTAGCATGTTTGAAATTAACTGAGAGAAAAAAGTTGATAGCATGAACGTTCATAGTGCTACAAGATCCTGTTGCAATAAATACAATATTATACAATTTGCTGTTGCTGTTGTCTGCCTTCAAACTTATAGTGCCCCTGAGGCAAACCCACCATGGGATTTTCTTGGCAAGTTTCTTCAGAAAGGATTTGTCATTGGCATCCTCTGAGGCTGAGAGAATGTGACCTGCCAAGGTCATACATCAGATTTACATGGCTGAGTCAGGATTTGAATCTTGGTCTCCAGAGTCATAGTCCAATGCTCAAACCATAATACAGTGGATCCTTGTTATACACTGGGGTTTGGTTCCAAGATCCCCTGTGGATAACAAAATCCATGGATGCTCAAGTCCCATTAAATATTGGCATGGTAAAGACCGCACAAACACACCATGCTGGTGCCAATTTTAGGGTTAGGGACCGCACGGCAACTGCACAGTCCTTAACCCTAGCATGGTGTGGCACTGTAACAATGGCATTGTCCTGTGTACATGGGCGCCACCATTGTTACATAAGCACCACATAGCATCTGTACATCATAGTGTGGCACTTACATAACAAGTGCGCCAGTGGTGCATTCATTACGTCAGCCCTCCAGTGCAAAAAGAACCCGGTTTTTCCAGGTTCCTTTTCCTCCGGAGGGAAGCTGTGTGGTTTGAAGGCTGCGGCTTCCCTCTGGAGGAAATTGGGCTGCTGGCAGGCCACCCTTTTCAGGCAGTCTGTTCCGTATCATAATGACATAGCAAAATGGTGTCCCTTATAAAAAATGGAAAATCAAGGTTTGATATTTGAAATTTATATTTTTTTGAACATTTTCAAACCATGAATGCTTGTATCCGTGTATAAAAAATGCGTGTATAAGAAGGGCTGACTGTACTTTAATGTAAAATCACAATGCCTCATATTGTGCTCAAAATGACTAAATTATCATGGATCTTATTACATGAATTCTGTGTTTGTACACACACAACTTTGTGCAAAACACATTATAGATCAGTTCAAATCACAGCTTCCTCATAATGTGAAACTCATGTGGTCACCATGAGCCAATATTAGTTTCACAGTCTAATTTATTTCACTGAGATGTTGTTAGGATAAGTGGAGGGATGGAAGTGAATAAAGAAAAAGGACACTTAGCTCTGGGAGGTAAATAGAAAGAAAATAGTTAAGAAAGATAAAAAATTATTGTCCCAAAGGAAACCATGTTTTCCAGTAGCTTTTGATATTGTCCAATTCCAGGTACAATTCTGTACACATTTCACTAGGAACTAGTACCAGTGAATTCATTAGAAGTTATATGTCTATGGTTGCATTGTTAATGTAAAGAGAACTTCACTATGCAGAAAAAGATTCTAATTGCCAGTATCTCTCTTTCAATAGCTCATAAAATCTCTCCTAAATTACAGTTTCTTTCCTAAGTAAATCAAAAGGTGGTGGGAAGAAAACAAAACTAAGCCTTAAACATAAAGTTTATGTGAAGTCGAAGGCTTTCATGGCCAGCATCCATAGTTTTTTGTGGGATTTTTTGGGGCTATGTAGCCATGTTCTAGGAGAGTTTATTCTTGATGTTTCACCAGCAGCTGTGGCTGGCATCTTCAGAGAATGTTGAGATAGATGTGAAGTCGAAGGCTTTCATGGCCGGTATCCATAGTTTTTGTGGGTTTTTCAGGCTATGTGGCCATGTTCTAGAAGAGTTTCTTCCTGATGTTTCGCCAGCATCTGTGGCTGGCATCTTCAGAGAAGAGATTTGAGATAGAAGTTACTGGTGAAACATTAGGAATAAACTCTCCTAGAACATGGCCATATAGCCCAAAAAACCCCCACAAAAAACTATAAAGTTTATGCTTCCTAAAATAAAAACCAGTCAGAACTAAGGGAAGTGAAATAATATTTTTCAAATGGGGAGTGCTTCTCTAGAATATTGACCCTATTTTAAGAAAATTAGTGGACAAGAGTGGATCTAAAATCTATTCAAGGCAGGAAACATGTGTGTCTGTGAGACAGAACCTTGAGCAGAATTCTGAAGGTGCTAGTTTAAATGGGGTTGCCTCATAACATTTTCAATATTTTTAAAAATGTGTATTTATTCCCCTTCCCCCCAAAAAAAATTAGTTTGTGATCATGCAGCACATACTTTCTGTTCCAAGGTCTTGGCATCACTTTTATTCTCATTCTCATTCTGACTCTATTGGGAAGGTTAAGACTAATCTTTAGAATGCCAGCTACTTCCTGCTAAATTACGATAATTGAGTGTAACTCACCTTGCAGTAAAAGTGCCTAAATCTCTTCCAGCAGGCCTTCTCAGGATAGACTATATCTGATGACTCTGCCCACTGTTATTGTCTTAAGTGTTCATGTAATTTTAAGCTTAAAGTGTTTAATTCTTTTCTAAGGGGAGGGGGATATTTTGTATATATGGTGTATTCTTTTAACATTGTAAGCCACTTTGATTGTTTTCACAAAAAGCAGGGTAGAAATAAAAGTTTTATTTATTTATTATTTATAAATATCCTAAAGGCACCAGATCCTCTGATCTTGGAAGCTAAGCAGAGTCAACCCTGGTTAGTACTTGGTTGGGAGACCACCAATGAATACAGTGCTCTAGGCTATATTTCAGAGGAAGAAAATGATAAAACTTGCCTAAGACAACTGAAATTCATGTGTTCACCATAAACTGACAGGTGACTTGAAGAAACACATGCATCTTGCAGCAACTGATGTTGGGGAAATCAGGAGGAAGAGGAGAGATAAAGCAGGACATTTTAAAACCAGCTGAGAAACTAGAGGGGCAAAAGAATAAGTGTAGCTGTCTCAATAGATCAGAGACAGTTATTTGTAATGGGACTGATTGCTGGGCCACTGGGAGCCAGTGCTGCCAAATGGATTTATAGTCTCTCTCTCTCTCTCTCTCTCTCAACACACACACAAAATTTCAGAAGCATTCTACAGAGCCTTAAGAATTCTCCTTGTGAAAAGTTGTAAATTAAAAAAAAAATCAAATACCTTTGAAAAACATTAATTATCTCCCAAACCTTGTTAAATGAGATTTACCTCCCTCCCCAAATCCAAATAAACTACCAGTACCCCCCCAAAAATCTGCTGTTAATTTCCATCACTTCCATTCAGACTGGTGATGGATACATCATAGTAAGCCAATGCATACTACCATCGAGGGGATGGGGCTAGCCTGCACATTCTCTGAAGTATCCATACCAAACAGGTAGATAAGTTTCTTCTGGTACATTTACAGCATGGTGTGTCTATTGAAATTCCCCTCCCACTCATCAAATCCTCCCACTTGAGGTCTGGACTCTCTCTTGGATTCACATGTCTCTATTTACATCTGTCAAATGTTGAAAGGTATGCTAAAAGTGGTCTACCCTTTCCTAAGAGCTCATATACTTTTCTCCTGTTCCAATATAATAAGGGTTTCCCTGAAGTTTATTCGTGTTCTGTTTGTAATAGACTTGCATCCAGCTTGCTTTGTTGGTATTTTTACACTGCTGGGTAACAGTTCTGAGGTGGTAACAAACAGCTTCAATGCTTGTGTCAGGAGAAATAAAACTGTTATTATTTCAAACACTTCAAAGGCCACACTTGAACTCAGCAGCTCTGCAGATTTGTCATGAATAATAATCTAAAAACCTATGCTGTAAAACACTAGGCTGCCCCTCAACAATAAGCTGTCTTTTCTCCAATGTACTTTTGAATCCTTGCCAGTTGCCCAGTTGCTCTATACCACCAATTTATATTCGCTGAAATGCTGACTCTAGAACAAACATAATTATCAGATCTGCCTAAAAAAAATATGAAGAGAAAAAACTGGTCTTTCAGAGGGCTGCGTATATACTATCCAGGAATCCAATAAAGTAAATAATTTCTACCAGACAGATCATTCAGTATGTAAAGTCTCAGGGGCTATACATACGGGCAGCAGGATGCCGCCTCTTTTTGCCTCGGATAGAGGCTGTGACAACCGCATGCCGCGGCCTCTGGAGGGAGCAAAAAGAAGCCGTGAAAAGCAGCTTCTTTTTGCTCCCTGGAAGGGTGGTCATAAGTATGGTGGCATGCCATGATGACACGCTGTCCACACTATGCCATTTGGGTGCTACGCTGGAGATATGTCATCATGGCATGCACCATGTAGACCAGTGCGTGCCACAATGACACCCTGCCAGTACAGGTAGGCCTTTGAGCGTGCGGACGCTTAACCCTCGGCCCGCCACAGGCCGGGGCTTTTTTCAGGTCTGTACAGGGCCTCAGTCACATCAAAGGTATTACAATTGGTAGTAAAAATAAGCAAAGCCACATTGTTTTAACAAGCTAAGCACTAGAAGAGGAATATCAAGAATGCATAATCCATTATGTATGGCAATGGTCCCCAAACTGGGCCCTTTAAGAAGTTTTGGATTTCAGCTCCCAGCAGGGCCGGCTCTAGGTATTTGGCCACCCTAGGCAAGAAATATTTTGGCACCCCCTGTCTCCCCTGATAATTATTTTCACCCCTTGATTTCTGCTGTTTCATTTGTTAAAGCTAAACATGACATAAAACTTAAGTTCCAATTTATGTTTTGGCCATTGTACAAAGAAACTATCATATAGTAGCTTGCTTTTATGCCGCTTGCTGTAATGAGTTTTCAATTTAATATTGTTTAATTATGCAAAAATATACAAAAAAATCCACTGCTCCATCCCTAAATTTTGCTGCCCTAGGCGGCTACCTAGTTCACCTATATGGATGAGCCGGCTCTGGCTCCCAGAAGCCTCAGACAATAATCTGGGATTCTGGGATCTGAAGTTTGGGGTCCATTTAGGGTAACTAAACTCTTTATGTCTGAGGTGAGTGTCAATGTACTTTTATTAATCTGGTAGATTTTTATACAGTGATTAAAAATTGACCCTCCTGTAAGAAAATGTGACTATGTGACTATACCTTACTTCTGAGATGGGAATCATGTAGCCCTCCAGATGTTGTATAGAAGTCCCATGAGTCCTAGCCAGAATAGCTAATAGTGAAGAATTCTGAAAGTTTCAATTCAATCACATATGAGGGGCCACATGAGTCCCTTCCTATCTTTACCATAATCCTATACATGCATATTCATAAGTAAGAATTAAGTAGAACTTATTCCCACATAAATTACTATAAGACCACAATTGGAAGGTATCTGAGAGAAAAAGTTAGACACAGATGTAATCAGATTCTAAAACCAAATTGATTTAGCAAGATACACAAAAGAGACAGTCTCACATATCAGTATTGTTAATGTATCTAGTCTGGTATTGAGCCAGTTACAGTGATTCTTCTTCTGTCTGACCAAATCCATACATATGATACAACTTTGTCGCTGCTGTGGTCCTGAATGGGCCACAAAAAGGAATGGTAAGAAGCTGCTCCTTTCATGGCCAGCTTGGGGTTGTGTTTGGTGGTCCCAGTGTGGCTTCGGTGCAGCCTCTGAGTGATCAGAGGGCCATGCATCATGTGCCTGCCCCGCCCCAGAATGGCCCAATGGTGGCCCTTTTGGGCTGTCTGTTTGAGGCCATTGATCATAACACTGGGCTGGATTTTTACCGTCCTGAATTTACTTTTTCATATAGAGTATTTACACACATTTCAATATTTGGCAGAATTTCAGCATTCCCAATACACGTCATATGTGGGTGCACTAAACGTGGCTTTCAGACTATGCTGAAAGCTGTGTGAATGGTAGAGACAATGGTGCACGTGCCCATGGCACGTGTGCATGAGCCCAATTGTTTTCAATTGGGTTCGAGCATATACGCTATTTGCTTTACACGGGGTGTGTGTTTCAGGAATGGGTCCCCTGCATATGGATCATCTTATATTATTGCTGTATATATTTAGTGCTGCATATATTTAGTGTTGCTTGATGGGGTGAGCTCCTGTCACTAGTCCCAGCTTCTGCCAACCGAACAGTTTGAAAGCATGCAAATGCAAGTAGATAAATAGGTACCACTTTGGTGGGAAGGTAACAGCGTTCGGTGTAGTCATGTAGTCATGCTGGCCACATGACCACCAGAGTAATCTTTGGACAGTTCTGGTTCTTTGGATTAGTAATGGAAACGAGCACAGCCCCTACAGTCAGTTACAACTAGACATTCATATCAAGGGACTACCTTTATCTTTTACCTTTATATTTATTTATATCCCTCTTTTTTTCCAACCAGCCACTAAGTGGCTTTCACATTAAAAAACAACAACAATAAAATTGAAAACATACAAAAGTGGGCATTAAAGTAGAATTAAACTAGTATAGTAATAAAACACATCACTCATTAAAAGAATAAAATACAATTTAAAAGATAAAGGTCTTTTAAAATAGTACATATTAAAACAGTAAAAAATCCTAAAATATTAATACAATAACAATAAAACTATATACAGACAGGACCATTAAAACCTTCAAATCCAGCACCACAGAGCCTTAAGAGCCCAGCCTCAACTGCCTGTAAAGGCCTATAAAACCATCTGTAAAGTTCTGATCCACTTGCATTCAGTCTTTTTCATCATAAAGATTCAAAACACAGACATTTCTTAGATTAAAACACTCCCTAGGCAAAGTAAGTCAGGAGATCAACAAGGCCAGGTAACTATGCAAGAATAATATTCTATAGGGCAGAACTAGAAGAGAAAGTGACAGAGCACCAGTTGTTGTTACTTATTTATGCCATCCATTAGTCTGTGATGTGAACAAATGTAAATCATTCAAAGGTTGGGAGGAGAAAAAAATTATACAGATTAAGGGATATGTATGATTGTATGAACCATGAAACATGTATCCATTTAAGGAGCAATTAACTCTTCTCAGTTGGCCCTGGTTATCCATTTGCCAGAAATTTTATTTTACCGTTATCCATATCACCAGTACAAAAGTGCAAGAACTTATGCAACACTTTGAAGAACTTATATTGAATCTTGGAGAATTTCTTTAAAAATTTCTTAATTCCAAGTTATAGTCTTTATTACTTGACAACTCATTTGGAATTCTTATGGAGATTAAACAAGCTTGAGAGAAAGTTTTGGAAATTGGCACAGAAAAAAACATTTGGCCCTACATGTTAACTAACGCACCAATTAAGTCTCTGTCTGTTCATCATGAACAATGGTTAAAAGTTATGGCACTTATCACACAAAACCTTACCATTCCTGAAATGTGGTTAAATCATTTGTAAAGCATATGGGTGTGATAGCTAATTGCACTTGCCACCCGTGATT
>NC_056522.1:325810509-325899305 GCF_019175285.1 Sceloporus undulatus | reverse complement strand
TAATAATAATAATAATAATAATAATAATAATAATAATAATAATAATAATAATGTTTATTCATTCATTCATTTATTTATTTATTTATTTGTATCTTGCCCCTCTGAGAACAATGGGGCGGCTTTTAAGATTAGGCTTAACATATTTTAAATATACAGATGTAATCACATGAAGCCTTATCATCCCTGAAACATGGCTAAATTGTCTGTAAAGTGTGTGAGTGTGATAGCCAATTGCACTTGCCTCCTATGATTTAATCGTCATTGAGTCATCCCACTCCTCTCCCGTCATCAATGCATTTGCGGAGCAGCCATTTTTCAACAATGGGAACTTCTGTTATTGGGGAAATGGCTAAACTTAATCTGATGGGCACCTGCTGAAGGAGATGTGAAAAGGGTGGAACATCTTTAGCAGATACAGCCTAAATTTTGATCAGATTATTTCTCTGAAATTAGTAAAATCATGAGCCAGACAGTTCCTGTCTCATCAGCAATTGGTATTTTATCACTTTTCCCCAAAGACCACAAACAACTATTACATAAAGATCTTATATTTGTATTCTGACAGCAAGATTATAAATTATCTCAGTATAAAAAGATCTTAAAGGATTTGTCATTAGTTCAATGGCATACATGTACCTCGAATATTGTTCTTTTGGAAGAATTAACAGCACAAGTAGATGTTCCTAAAAATGTACATTTATTACATGATTTTTACGATACTTGGTTGCCATACTTTTGTGTGAGTAGTGAGTACTTTGACATTGTTACCAACAACTCTGATGTTATTTATCCTCCAAAGTGTCACACAAATTTATAGAATGGTATACTCTCTATCCCCAACTGAAAAATGCTGAACATGTAGGCTACACACTGGTAACAATAGGCAATATAACAGGATCATGCCAACTTCGTATTTAGTCAGCACTATTACAGAACCTAATAACTACAGCCAACAACAAAAGGTGTGCTCATCTTTCAGTGTGACATACCATTTTCTCCCCACAATGCTTTTATGAATTCTACATCAGATAAACAGGGCACAAGAATAAATGGCAGCAAATCAGACATCAAAAAGGGAAACATTCAGAAACTAATTCAGTTGCCCTGGATATTTCAGAGTGGACCTGAATGTTTTCACTGTCCAAGCAAGGAATTTAGTGTGCAAGGGCTAAGGGGAATTTATAACATTTTATTTTATGTGGGTCCCAACACGTACGGTAGTTTCCTTTACCACTTCAGGTGTTAACAGGCATTAATTGCTTCATCCCTGCTGAGATTATGGTGTTAACACCCATTACTGCTATTGGGAATGGCCACAGTTTTGCATATATTTCTTTTTTTAAATGAATGGTTACAGATCATACTTATTTTGCGTTTAATTTTTAGCTCCCCCCCCTCTAATATCCCTCCCCATAAACTTGCCAAATAAGGATAACATGTTATACAATTGGTAAAGTGGATTCTACCGACAAAAGTTTATGGTATAATAATTTTGTTGGTCTTTTTTCTATTGCTTTCCTATTGTATATTGTTGACATTAAATCTTACATTTTGTTAACAGTTTGTCCTTTTGAAGACCATAGGAACAACAAAATATCACTCGAGTCTGAACAGGACTGTGTTGGGGTACAACAATTAGGTTACAAGATAGCAGAAGGAAGAGGCTGAGAGGGAGGCAAAGGAAAGCAAGAAGTAATATGATATTTACACAGAATAAACTAACCTGAGTAGTTGGAGTGGTTTAACATTCTACAGAATGCTTACTGACAATGCAACAGAATCACACAGGATAGTAAAATGTGGCAGGACTAAAAGATTAATATACAAAATAATTTCAGAGGAGACCTCTTTTCTTTTTCTAGATCAGGACACAAACTAGTGGACATATACTATGCCATGCAGCTAAACCAACAAGAACAATCTCATTTTTCAACAGTTTGTAGAAAAAGGAAACAGGAATATTGAATGCCAATGACCAGCAAAGGTACAATTTTACCACAGAGGAACAGAAAGGCCTCTCCTGGGGCTAAGAAGGCAACTTTTATATTATTTTATATTATGCTTTATATTATTAAATAGTATATAAATGTTTTATTCTGCAGCTGTTTGTAAAGTGCCATGTGCATGGATGGCGTAGTAGTAGTAGTAGTAGTAGTAGTAATAATAATGGCACTTTGAGGCTACATCTGCACTGCAGAAATAATTTGACACCACTTTAACCTACCATGGCTCATTGCTATGAAATTCTGAGATTTGTAGTTCTAAGAGATATTTAACCTTCTCTGTCATAGAGCTCTTCTGCCACAACAAACTACAAATCCCAGTATTCTATAGCATGGAGCCATGTCAGTTAAAGTGGTGTCAAATTGCATTATTTCTGCAGTGCAGATGCAGCCTGAGTCACTGGAATTAGCTGTTATTCTAGTGGCAAAGATGAATCAAGAGTATTCCCAGGGTGTGAATTTGATCTTTATGTCTGTATCCTTGAAGGTAAGCTTGGTTACTTGATGTGACAAACCTCCATGGCCAGGGAGAGTTGAATACTTAAATCTCCAACTATAATCAGAAATTCAGCCATTCATCCCAGTCTTAGGCAATCAACTCAGAAATAATTCAGAATGAGTGCAGGGTATAGAGGACTTCAGCATAATTTATTCCAAGATCATTCTGCATTTATTTGCTCATCCAGCTCCTCCTCCTACATCACTGAGATTATAAACTAAGATCACTGAAACTTTTGTGACATTAGTTACCAAGCAACTAAAGCTGAAACCTACCATATATACTCGTGTATAAATCAACCTCATGTATAAGTCAAGGACAAGTTTTGGGAGCAAAATCATGGATTTTGATATGATCTGTGGATAAGTCGAGGGTCAGACTCAGGGGCATGTAACAAAGGATCTAAACGTAGGGGGAAAAACACCACTTCACTCCCTCCTTCTCCCTCTCTGGACCTCTCCCAAGGGTCACAGTCTGGGCATGCAAAATATGGACACCAACCTCCAATCCTCCCCCCCCCCCGCATCACCACAACCTTCCCCAAGGCTGCTGGCTTGCAAAAAGGGAGACACAGACCTCTGATTTCCCTCCCTTCCCCACAACTTTCCCCAAGGCTGATGGCTTACAAAAAAGGGGATACAAACCTCCGATTTCTCTCCTCTCTCTCCTCCCTACCTTCTCCACAGCTTTCGCAAGGCTCACAGAGAAGTATTACCATACTGGCCCATATATACCTCTACCTAGGATTTGGAGCCCATTTTGGGGCTTAAATGTTTCAACTTATAGACAAGTATAAACAGTAGATAAAACTTTAGAAATTAGATGGTGTAGAAAGTTGACATAGGGGCAAAGCAGACCGGTGGCTAGGAGTAGCCTCTGGCCCTGATTGGACTCCAATCAGCCCAGGACTGCAGCGACTACATGGCCCACTCTGAAAGCAGGCTGCCACTGTGATCACAAATGAGTTACCTGGAAGAGTGGCTTTTTACCGTTCCTTTTGCCGGTGGCTTTGGGCTGCCTTAGGCATCATCTGCATGCTCCACCCCCCAAAGCAACTGATAGCTGCTCCTTTTGGCCCATCTATTGCAGGCCATGGTTTCAATGCTGTACAAGCAGGCCAATTTGCTTGCTCCCAAGTATATGGACATAGGACTGCAGACTTAATGGTTTCTACTAGTGCAAAAGGAGAGATATTTCAACAGTTGATACCTTTTTAAATGGATCAACCCTTGATGATTTCTACAGTAGCATAACTGTCATTTTATACATAATTTGAGTTCTACAGCATAACTTTGATCTAAGAGTAAATTAGTAGGAACTATGATCCACACATGTAAACATATATACCAAAGCCAGAATCATTCATGTTGAAATTTCCAGTTTCTGTGGATGGTTGCAAAATCTGGGCAGCAAAATGCAAAATGTTTGAAAGAAAGGTTCTATGGATACCATGGACTGCCAAAATGTCAAATAAATGGTTCTTAGAGCAGAACAAGACTGGATTCTCACTAGATGCCAAAATGATTAAACTGAGGCTATCATACTTTGTATTTCTCATGAGATAATATGATTCGTTATAAAAAATACAGTAGCGCTTAGTAAAGGGAAAGCAGTAAGAAAAGAGGATGGCTATATTACAGACAGATTTTTTCAGTGGTCCTAAATTTGCAAGACCTAAGCCTGTTATTACCCAAGGTTTTGGTGGTAATTCATAGGGTCACTATAATTTGAAGCTGAATTGATGGCAAATAATAACAACAAAAGTTGGTAAGCTTTGGACTGCAGGTATACACAGCTAAAGATTATGAACTAAAAGGTTTGCACTGGACATATTTAATTTTGCAGTATAAGTCAGCACTAACATATATTATGCCATATTTTTGTTTAATTTCAGACCACTATGTTCATCATTTTAAATAATTGTCATTTGAAACACACACACAAAAAGAATACAGCTGAATGGCTTTTTGAATTTGTACCAGTATGTTTGTCTGTTCACACTAATCACAATTCCTTGCATGTCAACACAAGTGACCATGTTGATTTGCTCAGTACGAAGTTAGAGAGTGGATCAGCAGAGACAACAGCTTTCTGACCCTTGTCTTTATTGCCTGTGTCATAAATTCATAAAGGGGGATGTATGGTGAAACCAACTGGCAAGTTCAGTTGTGAGATAAACATCAACACCTTTTTAATGATTTGGGTACACACTGTAAACCAAAGAATCTTTATACAAATAAACTAGATACATCAAACTTGAGGTGAGGCTTAGGAGAAAGCAGTTACAGCCTTATAGAAAGGTTGTTGTGGGAGGCTCTTGTAACACATTACAGCATATAACACAAAACGTGTTAATACACACTACAGTTTTGCAATTGAATTAATTAGTTTTTTTTTTAAAAAAACTTCTAAAGCAGTATGCTGATAGCTAAAACACAAGGAATAAATAGATATTTAGATTAAAGGGCTAGAGAGTGTGGGAAGAGAATCAAACTTTCTAAAAGACAATGATGATAAAATCATGGGTAAAATAGATATTTCCAAGCTAACTTGATTGTCCCAGGCTAGATATTGGAAAGAAAATGTCTATCTGAACCATCAACAGGGCCATTTTTCACTGACTTCAGTATGTTTTAATACTTCACCACACAGCAGTTTACATTTAGTTCCTCATATGTGAATATTCTTATTTTCATAGTACCTTTCTCATAATACCTTGGGGGTGGTAGGCGATAATCTGTCTCAGACTCCACTCCCAAAGCCTCACACCAAGGCATGACTGCCGTAGCATGATTTTTATCAGCCAATGACTTGTCTCTTCTCAGGGGAGGGCAGCAAAAAGCCCATCCCCACCCCAAACCCTCCATTGTGGGGTGGTGGTGGTGAGCATTGTCCTAGTAGTGGCTATCCTATATAAAATGTATACGAAGTGCTCAGATCCTTACTTCTGCTTCCACAATTATGCACCTGTTTAAGTGATTTTGAATCTGTAAGTGAGGATGCAACATTACAAAAAAAGTTAAAATTAGTAAATCAAAAATCCAATCTAGTTATGAAAGATGAAGGCACGTGGAAGCTGGAACAGAGAAAGAACAGGTTTGAGTGGTACAGCAGAAAGTACTGGACAGAAGTGCAATGTTCAGTGAGGATTGGTGTAAAATGCCAGGTAAATGGGAAGACCAGTTAAGGTAGACAGCTGTTTGGACAAGCAGTATGGTGTTCAACTTGAAATATGTATATATTTCTTTTTTTATTTATTTATTTATTAAAAAGCTTAAATGGAAAAAAAGAAAATAAAATACATACATTTTCCTTGCACCATATAAGAATACAACATACAAATATAGACCTCTTGCAGAGTACAATCAAAAACAATAGTAATAAACATTCAGCCTACTCAAATAAACTCCATCCAATCTATGACTATCTTATATCTAACTATCCTTCATCTAATATTCTTTAATAATAACTATATCCAGACCTTTTAAACCTTTCTAAACTTTTGCTATAAAACTAAAACTTATTCTTCTATCTTAAGGTTCTAACCCTATAATTCTACTCTTCTTCAAAATAACCTTAAGCTAACTTAAAATCCCTACCTTCTTCTTCTTCTCTTCATTAACTTCCAATCATTCTCATTTTCTCTCATTCATACAGTAATATCCTTCTTTGCCATACAGGATAATTTGTAAGGTTGACTTCTTAAACTTGCACAAATTAAGCGAATTTAAATCACTCTATTTCAATTTAAGAGCAATAAATACCATTTTCCCTAAATATCTTTCAGAAGTATATATTTCTATACTACTACCCATAATCCAATTTGGATTTCAGCAGAGTGGAGAATAAAACTGAATGGTAATAATAATATGCAAACAAGTTATTTTAAATCTCCAGTCAAAACACACATAAATGGCAGAAATTATTGAGGACAGAAAGTTCATACCTTATTCAACTCATTTAATTTTTTGAGAACCCATGTCTTTTGAAAAGCACTGTATATTAACATTTATTTTCTATTAACTTCATCATACTTTAACTCATCTAGGGTTGCCATAAGTCAGGTGAGCTCCAAACCGGGACAAATGTAGGACAAATGTAGGGCAACATTTTCAAATGTAGGACACATTTTTTAAAAAGGAGAATGTGCAAAAAATTGAGAATTTTTTAAAAATGTTAATATAAATGCATGTTTTTTTTAAGACATGATCAAAATGGGGGACATTTTGGCATATTCCTAGACAGATGGCAGAAATGTATTTGCCCTCGGGTTCAACTGTACGTCTCAGAAGTGTGTACTTGGTCAAGGGACGTGGTTTTTCTTCACTGCGCATGAGTTGTGTAAAAATTCACAGCAAGTTACATTGGCCGTGCCTCAGAGGCTTGTTGATACATATCACCATCATCTCACATCATCATCACTAAATTGTCCAGAAAGGCAGACTTGTTAGCAGTCAAAGTGCCATAAATAACAGAAAATGCACTTCCATAATTATAATAAAAAAATAATGGCAAAAAAATAAAAACAAGGCAGGGGGTATATATTTCATAAGAAAATTAATGTAATAAAATAAAAACAAGCAAAATAAAAATTAATAAAATAAATAAAACAAGCAATAATAAAAATTAATGAATAAAATAAAACAGCAATAATAAAAATTAAAGAAAATAAAATAAAAAAGCAATAAATAAAAATTAATAAAAATAAAAAAAATATGTATTTTATATTTTTAAAAATAATTTAAAAAAAACCCCAAAAAACCAAGGCAGACCTAATGGCCACTGACTCAGCTTTCCTCCTCCTCCTCCGGCCCAATTCTGCCCTGGCCTTCAGGCACCTTACCTCTGCTCCCTCCTCCCTCCTCACCTCCTCTCCTCCTCCTCTCTGCCCCAATTCTGCCCTGGCCCCTTCAAGGCACCCTTCCTCCTCCCCTCCTCCCCTCCTCCCCCTCCTCCTCCTCCTCTGCCCCAGTTCGGCCCTTAGGCCCCTTCACAAGGCACCCTCCTCCTCCTCCTCTCCTCTCCGTGCCCCAATTCTGCCCTGGCCCCCTTCAAGGCACCCTTCCTCCTCCTTCCGCCTCTCCCTCCTCCTCCTCCTCCTCTGCCCCAATTCTGCCCTGGCCCTTCAAGGCAACGCCTCTCGCCTCCTCCTCATCCTCCGCTTCCTCTCCTCCTCCCTGCCCAAATTCTGGCCCTGGCCCCTTCAAGCACCCTTCCTCCTCCTCTCCTCCTCCTCCCCCCTCCTCCCTCCTCCCTCGCCTCCAATTCTGCCCAATGCCTGGCCCTTCAAGGCACCCTTCCTCCTACTCCTCTCCTCCTCCTCCTCCTCTCTCTGCCAATTCTGCCCTGGCCCCTTCAAGGCACCCTTCCTCCTCCTCCTCCTCCTCTCGCCCCAATTCGTCTGCCCTGGCCCCTTCAAGGCACCCTTCCCCGGCTCTTCCTCTCTCTCGCCTCTCCTCCTCCTCCTCCATCAACAGAAGAAGGGAAGCAAGGCAGGCGCGCACGCGTGGAGGGAAGCAGGGCATGCGCGCGCACTGCCGCTGGCCCCTGATGAGGCCTGGACGGCGCGCGCCGAGGAGCCTGTCCTCTTTGGGCAGTCGGCCAATGGCTGGCTGGCCAAAGCAAGGGATGAGCTCCTGTTTTGGAGCCCTATGCGCGCGCACACGGGTGGGCAAGCCCTGACGCGGTGGCGGCGGCACTTCTGCCACCGAGGAGGAAGAGGAAGGCGGAGCCGGAGGAGGAGGTGGGTTGGCACTGCCCAGCCCACCACGAAGAGGAGGAGGAGGAGGAGGTGGGTTGGCGCAGCAGCCAGCCGCATTAGCGGCAGCGGCTATGGCCGCAGGAAGAGCGGACCCCGAACTGGGAACAAGGCGTGGGGGGGCCCCAAACCGGACCGTGACTGTGAGGGGCCCCCCAAAAGCGTGATTGTCACGGGGGCCGCCAGGTTATGGCATCCCTAACTTCATCACATAGTTATATAAAACCATACCATCTGTGCAACTACATATACTGTTGGTATATGTAGCAGTAATGTGGTGCTACTGCAGAGGGCATTTCTACGTGTAGTATGAAGAACTAGGACCTAGCAAGAAATAAAAAATGGTCACTTGTTCTGGCAATAGCAGACTTTCATTTATCCATCTCCAAAGCAATGTGAAAGAATTTAGCCATCATAAAACAGAATGCTTTTAAGTCTTTCCCAAGGGAAACACTATACACGGTTTATGTAAAAAGGAGAAGAAAGTAAAGGTAAGAATTCTAGTAAGGGGTCAGAAATCAATGCTTCTTTAACAGCCTAAGCAATATGCATCATTACTTTCAATACAAATACATAGGGGACTACACACTCTGCACAAGCTAGATTTTTTTGTAACTGGGGCAGGAAAATAATGGAAAGTGATTCATGGGAAGTGGCTCATCTTGTCTTAGGGAAACTACTGGACAGCTCATCAGAGTTTTCACTACATAAAGGTCATAGTCAGGTAGAGCTGGAAGCAAAAGAATAGGAAATGTCTGGCTAAGATTATGGTGGAGGGAACAAGACTGAGAACAACCTGGAAAAGGCAAATAACTGATTCTAGAATGAAAAGCTTGGATTTAAAAAAAAAAAAAAAACCTTGGGCACACATACTGAAATTGCCCCAGGCAGCTTTATGTTGTGTGACTGGATGATTTGCTACTACTATATTCCTGCCAAAGTCTCACTGACTTTAGCATGATCTCAGAAGTATTCCTTACATGAAAGCACACTCCCCACCAACAATGTCTATAGCAATATATTAACCACAAAAATATTTCAACCAAGATCAGACTTGGAAGTTCGGCTGGATCCCAAATCCCATTTTCATAAATCTGTCTTAGGTCCATTGGCTCAAACATACTGCTATGGATTTATAATGTTATAGCTGAAAACAATATCTGGCTGTTATTTCCACTATCAGCTGAATATTTCCTAAGCAACATTTCTATATCTGATTTTTATTTTCCACTATCAGGGGAATATTTGCTAAACAACATTCCCATACCATATAGTACATTCAGCTCTCATTACACTCAGTTGTAAACACATACACACATTCAGTACAACCTGATCTAAAAGCCTGTATACAGAGTACACTTCGAACTCTTACTGCAAAGTAAACATGGAACATTTACATGAATAATTGTTCACATTCACTAGGGCAGAGAAGAGTGCACTATGATATATTGCATCTATGTTCTTGAAAAGAAACAGACAATGTCAACATAACAACCACAATTAGATTTATCCAAGGAAAAGCCGGAAGCAATGGCAATGAGGAGGGAAAGAGACGAGTTTAAATCAGATAGTCCCATCCATAACTGGACTACTGAAGCTGCACTGCCTATAGTATCTGGAGAGGTTGACAACACTGTACCATAAGGTCTACAGATTATTCTTTCAGAAACAGTAACTAGGACTGCTGCAACAACAGAGGCAAGAGTGGCAGCCACTTCGGGATAGTGATATGGTAGTAGACTGTGAAGTGCTGAATTTCATCATAACTTTCTGTCCCCTCAATACACAAAGAACAAAGAACATAACACAGTGCAGAACTCAAGACATTACAAAAAGGATAAGGACTATCCTGATTTACTTTGGCTTCAATGGAATTTATAACCTTTAGCTTTCAATTAGAAATGTAAACAACCTCACAATTTAAACAGAAAGAGTTAATTACAAACTTTATCCAATAAAAAGAAATAAGCATCCAATCTGCACTTGTTCTTTTCTCTCTATGTTCTTTGTCTTTCTCGAGGCGAATCTGGTACAAACAACAATAATGTTTAAAAGGCTCACTATCACCCCATACAGGAAAATACAATTATGCTGGCACTCTTGGAAAAGGACCACAATCACAACAAAGCCTGAATATCATAATCTCCTCCTCCTCCTCCTCCTCCTTCATGCAACCTCTTACCTCTTAAGTGCTAAGTTTCAAAATATTCAATGAATAGATTGTTGGGAGACTGAGAGTGGAACAGATCTGCAGAAGAAACTAAGTGTGAGAAGGGAGGGGCAAGAAGTAAAAATGAAGGTCAAATGTCTAGTATACAGTTTGCTCACAGATTGCTGCAAATGTATCCTGGATGAGAAGGAATTTAGAAGAGCAGGAAGGGTATACAAAGCTAATAAATGGTTGCAGTGCTCATGTGCACCTCTTAGCCAAAGATTTCCGTGTTCCAAAAATAAAGACTAATGTCGTTGAAGTTGCTAAACACGTCTGTAACAATCATTTTGCAGCAGCAGCTCTGAAAAGAATTGGTGGAACCAAGCTAATGCTCCCACAAGGTGATAGATGGAACTTTGTAGTGAACTGTTTTGAGAGCAGTATATTAACAATTGACTTATTCTGATGACAGTTTGTGAACCCAATAAAGAGAAAATAGATGACATTGTGAAGGCAAAAATCCTCAACATTGGATTTAAGAAAAATGCTGAAGATATGCTGAGCATCCTGAAACCCATTTCTGAAGCTTTAAACAAAATAGAGAAAAATAGCTGTTTTATTGCTAATTAAATTTGGAAGGAATTGAGCGAGCACTTAAAAACAGAACTACACCTGGATAGGATTAAATTACAAGCATTTAAAAAACAAATAGGACAAGCACTGTCTCCAACTCATTTTCTTGCAAATACTGTCAATATCCAGTACCAGGGTTAAACCTTAAGTGCTGAGGAAGAGGAGTTAGCTATGACATGGGTATCAAGCAATCATCCATCTGTACAGCCAACTACTGTATAATAAACGTCAGAGTTAAGAGGAAACCATTCAAGAAATATACGTTTGTTGATGATGTTTTAAAGAAAGTCACACCACTGAACTAGTGAACATCACTTAAGTACCTTGATTTAGAGGATGAAGTAATGATTATAGCAATAGCAATAGCAAGTACATTTCTATACCACTTATCAGTGCACTTAAGCACTCCCTAAGTGGTTTACAATGTGTGTAAACTTATTGCCCCCAACAAGCTGGGTACTCATTTAAGTGAACTTGGAAGGATGGCAGACTGAGTCAACCCTGATCCCCTGGCTGGTATTGAACTCACAACCTTGTGGTTTGTGAGTGAGTGGTTGCAGTACAGTCATTTAACCACTGGTAAATTACTCCTGATAATTTCACTTTTAACACAGCAGTAGCTTCTTCTGCTGGCATAGAAAGAATACTATCTTCCTTTGGACTCACTTATTCTAAATTGAGAAATTATTTGGGACCCGATAAAGCCTGTTTTTCTTTTCCAGACTATGAACAGACAAGAAGATGAAGATGACTGATCTACAGGGGACAGTATTTTAAGCTTTTCATGTGTGAAATGGGCTGATAGCCTAGGTTTTCTTTAAAAAGATATTTTGTTTATCCAAATCAGTTAACAAAGATGGATGTTTAAACAAATACAAGAATACATAAAATATAACATTATTGTTTTAGTTAAACTATTTCCATTTTCATTATTAATGATTAGTAATGATTATTTTTCTCCTGCCAATAATATACAGCAGAAATGTTGCACAAATATGAATGATAAAACTAAAGATAGTTTACTTCACAATAATTTCATAATTACCTATCTATGATGCATTTCTAATGGTATAATAAATCAACATTTTTATATAACTGTAAAACTAATCTGAAAAGTTGTTATTCTAAAAATGAAACCATCTGGTTGTAAATACTAAGATTATACTAAAAAATGAGGGTTTTTTTTTAATAAATGAGGGCTGTGAGGACCTCTCCAAAAGGGCAGCCTGCAGCTGCCCCTTTCACAGCCAGATTGGGGCCATAGCAAACAAGCGGCACAGCCCCAATCTGGCCTTTGCAGGGTACAAAAAGGAGCCCCAAAAAGCAGCTCCTTTTTGCACCCTGTAAAGGGTATGATAGCCATGGCACCATGGCTTTACGGTTCTTTTTCAATGCTGTATTGCCATGACACCGCACGTCATGTGGTGTGGCACGTGGTATCACACTACCCTGGGGTTGGAGCTGGGGTGTGCATCATATGAACATTATGCCCCGACTCCATCCTTAACCCAGCCTTTATAGCCAATATGCACAGCCCCTGAGTTGGGTAAAATACGTATTAAGCTTACAGGGAGGAAAAGTGCCCGGGGCGGGGGGGAGGGAATCACATGATTAAATCAAATCTTTCTGAGTAGAAAATTGTGGTTTAGATCCATCCTGTTTGGAAGAGACCACAAGGGCCATCCAGTCCAACCCACTGTTTTGTAGGAATACACAAGGTACTATTGTTATGCTGCACAATAAGGGGGCACAGGTTTACAAATTCTCCAAGGCAGCAAAATACCTTAGGCAGAGGGTATTTGGAAAGCTGGCAAAAGATGAGCTTGGCCCCCCTCTCACCTCCACCTGTGAGACCATTTAGCAAATCATCAACTTTTTCCTTCTTGGCTTATTAAACAGGCCAAAGTTGGTGAGTTGTTGTGAGAGCGCTATTGAGAGTCAGAGAGGAACTTTGTTTTGTGAGAGAAACATTCTCTGAAGATGCCAGCCACAGATGCTGGCGAAACATCAATAATAAACTCTTCTAGAACATGGCCACATAACCTGGCAAACTAACAAAAAACTATGAACTTTATTTTGTTTGTACAGTTCCTGCGTCTGTATATAGCTTCTACTTAACACTTGTAACTAAATCCCTTCACCTTTGAGTTGTTGGGTCCAAGTTCTTCATTCTTTATTCCACACTGGTATCTAAGTGCTTGGGTGTAGATACTGAAATCTCATTCAAGCCTCGTTACCAGCCTGACACTCTGTGTTGTCCCTTATTTAACATACACATGTTGGGGAGAGGTTCTCCGGAGTTTTGGAGTACAGTGCCATCAATATGCAGAAGATACCCAACTCTATTACTCCTTTCCACCTCAATCCAAGGAGGCTGTCCTGGTTCTAAACCAGTGTCTGTCATCAGTAATGGCTGGATGAGGGCAAACAAATTGAAACTTAATCCAGATAAGATGGGGTGCTCCTGGTCAGTCGTAAGGAGGATCAGGGAATAGGGGTTCAGCTAGTGTTAGATGGGGTTATACTCCTCCTGAAGACATGGGTTTGCAGTTTGGGAAGACTTCTGGACTCGTTGAACTTGGAGGCCTCATAGTGACCAGGAGTGATTTTGCATGTTTAAAGCTTGTGCACCAACTGCGCCTATTCCTTGAGATGTTGGATATGGCCATGGTGATACATGCCTTATTTACATCCCATTTGGACAACTGTGATGCACTCTACTTGGGACTGCCTTTGAAGAGTGTTGAGAAATTTCAGTTGGTCTAAAGAGCTGCAGCCAGTTTGTTAACTGGGGCAGGTTACAGAGACCACACAATGCCCCTGTTGAAACAGCACACTGGTTGTCAGTCTGTTTCCAGTCACAATTCAAAGTGCTGGTTATGACTAATAAAGCCCTTTATGGCTCAGGTCCAGGCTATTTGGCAGACCATATCTCCCTGAATTAGCCAGCCCAGGCTCTGAGATCATTAGGAGAGGCCCTTCTCTCGGTTCCACGGCCATCACAAGCACAGTTGATGGCAACATGAGAGAGGGCCCTTTCCGTGGCTGCCCTAGATTTTGGAACTTACTTCTTAGGAAGACCAGAATGGCCACCTCTTTGTTGTCCTTCTGCTGGCAGAAGGCATTTAAAATAGAAAGTTTTTAAAGAACAGGTTGGAGTGTGGTATTGTTTTTAAAGTGTTTTAAACACTTTTATCTTTTTACACTGTATTTTGTTATTTTAACATAAATCTGTTTTAATATTGTAATAATTGAATTCTATTTTAATGTATCACTTTTGTTTTCAATTGTACTGTTGTATGTTTTCAATTGTACTGTTTTTCAATATTGTAAGCTGCTCTGAGTCCTAGTTTTGGGGAAAGGGTGGGATATAAATATATATGAAATAATAATAATAAATAAAACTTTATATTCTCACTCTTTCTGTACACTGTTACCACAACAAAGTTTTGGCACAACTGTAACATACTACCAATTAGCTTCAGAATCAAAGGGATCATTCATTTCTTTAAAATCCTAAGGAATGACTGCATCAGGACATGCCAAATGCCTAAGATTAATCTAACAGATTCCTTTTCATTCAGTATAAGGAACATAAAGATTACAACATTTCCAGAAAGTGCTACATACATTTCAAGTAGAGACATGTGTAAATTTGCAGCATACTTAAATGTACAATATTTTATCTGAGTCCACTCATTTTTACTCTTCCACATGCCCTCCACTTGCATTCATTCACACTACTCACACAAAACAGTCATCCACATCTCATAGAATCATAGAGTTGGAATAGACCACAAGGGCCATCCAGTCAACCCCTGCTGTGTAGGAACACACAATCAAAGCACCCTCAACAGACGGGCATCCAGTCTCTGTTTAAAAACCTCCAAAGAAGAAGAGTCCACCACATTCCTAGGGAGTGCACTCCTTACATACCATTCCCATAATGCCCAATACTGAAATGGCTTCTTTTTCTGCCTTTCTTACCAACACATGCATCTTTCCCTGCAAACTTGGGCAGTTGAATTGTTAATAAAAGCTCCCTAGCAACCAAGAAAGCAAGCCAATAAAATAGCTCATTTTAGTCAGCTGGGCCTAGAAATCTTAGGAGTAGCTATGGGGGCTTAACATTTATTGAACAATAAATGGTTATGTTGATGATATGTAGCTTTCCAAGATATCAGTTGTTGCTATTTTTCTCTTCTCATTTATTTGGAGTATGTCAGTGCAAACCTGGAAAACACTACATTTCCCCTTCTACAAATATCTGCTACATTTCTACAAGCACAGTAAATATCCCCAACGATTATCTGAATTGATATCATTGTAGATAAGTACATTACACCATAATTTATATCTGAGAAGCAATAGACAGACAAACAGATTAACAATAGGGTGTGCAAGATGGTGTTCATCACAATGAATGTGTTTGTAGAGAAAAAGACAAGAATGTGGAAGTAAAACATCTAACCAAGCTTGGACAAATTTAGACACAGCCATTAAAACTTCCCTTCCTACCCCAATTTTAATCATGCAATTATTTATAAGCATATTTATGTCCACACGTACTATACTGAAGTCACATTAGAAGTGTATAAAAGCATTTATGGTAGTCACAGAAATAAAGATGAATGAAAATGTCACTACTTTCAACAGAACCTTATTCAAATATCTGCTAATTGGCAGAAAACGAGGTGGGGAGATCTACCATGAGCAAGAATCTTAAATTCAGCTTTAAAATTTTCTTTAAACAAAACTCAGAGACCTCCTCCCACAAAATTTAGATGGTTCAACGTGAGAAAATTCTGCAAGTTAACAATGAAATTCTGCTTTACAGGATATTCAGTTGCAATTGTATTATTGTTTTAGTTGTCCTTAATGGATTCCCCAAGTCTCCCTTGACTGCCACCTCCTCTGCTGGTTCTAGCCCATGGGCCCACCATACTCTAAACAGAAGCTAAAGATTCCTTTACAAAAAGTAAGGCCCTGGGAACTTCTGTGCTTTCCTCTTCTCCAAATAATTTAAGAAGATGAGCAGACATGTTGGAAAAGATGCAGAAATTTGGATCAGATCTTCTTTTCTTTCTGTTCCTTTTTGTGATGTATTATGGTACTCAACACAACAATCAGCTGTTGTTGTTTTCTTTTTGAGCCAACATATAGTTACTGATCATATTTTAAAGGTCATGAAAATTTTGTAAGTATTGAAGTAACTAACATTATAAAATAGTGCACTACACTACTGGGCCAATAGAGAACACGATTTTAAGTTGTACTGGAAAATACATATATACTGCAGCATCAGCAGTGAAATATTTCAATTAAGAAATGCTAAATTTCAGGTGCAGAATCAAAGTTTAAATGCATATCACAGGCTTTGAGGTGTAAATGTGGAGTATAAATTGTCTCAACATTACTATTGAACTTTGATAATATGATCACAGAGAATACTCTTTTTCTGACAACTTTCCCTCTAACTGTGAAAAAATATTATAGATTCAATACAAAAATGTTTAAAAACTGAAAAACAGACATTGGACTGTACAGTACAACAGAACTAGTTTTTGCTCCAGTTGCTAAAGTGAAAAGCATAATAGAAATCGAGAAAAAAATTGGCAGCATTTGAATAAGTATGTAAAAGTATATTTACTAAGTGGAAAATAAGATATGTTAGTAAGATATTAATGTGTTCTTAAATAGCTGTTTGATAAAAACAGACATGCATCGTGCTTTCAGTCAGACCTTCTTGGGATCTCATCCTTAAACTTTAATTATTTTAGTTAACAATCAGAGTTTATAGGAACTCATTCTTGAACAGAAAATTCATTTTGAATACATTTTGTTTCATTTCAGACTTGTAAGAAAATGACTTTCTTTTTCTTGACCTGTGTTACATCTATGAATGGAGTATGCAAAGATATATAATTATAAAATCTATGAGAGAAGTTACTAGTCTTTTGCTTTTGCAGTTTTAAAACACAGTAGAATACAGAGTGATAACAAAGAGAGGCCAATGCCTGAGGAACTCTGTCCTCGTCCCATGAAGTTGAATGGCAATAAAAATAAATCCTATTGTTTTCACTGGCTTCACAGTAAGAGTCAGAATGGGCAGTGGAATTTAACCCTGCTTGTAACCATAAAGGGAGTATCTAAAAGGAAGGCATTGGCAAGCAGGACATCGTAAAAAAAAAAAAGTCCATACCACTGCTCATTTGGCAAAATTCTTGTCTCTTCTACTATCAACCTGACAATTTTCACAAGCAGTACAAATCACACACAAAAATTAAACAAAAAGAGGACAGGAAAACACTGCAATGTCAAGACTGAATTCAAACAAGACCTTGGAACCAAACTTCTCTGATGTTTCCTGCAATCTTCCTGAACACTCCCCCCATCCCCATCCCCATCCCCGTTCAATACATTAAAGGTCCATGATCAAGACTAGGGGATCTAAAATTAGATCTGTCAGCTTTGTTTGGGTTAGACAGTGTTCACAAGCCCTGCTGTCCCTATGCCTGGCCTGTTCATCCTTTAGAGCAAGAAGAGTGTTAAAAGTGTATAGGAATGCTGATTTTTCCAATCTGTTTCAATACCCGTACTTAATATAGTTCAAAAGACAGAAAAGACAATATCTAGACAAATACCTATTTGTCTGTGGCATATTAGAACTGTATGTTACAGATCTGACATGGAGAAATATGTGGGTGTGTATATATGGAATCTGAAGCAAGATATTGAAAAAAGATTCAGAGACTAAGGGAATCCTGGGAATTGTAATTTCTTGTGGCACCAGAGCACTCTGACAGAAGAGTAGATGTCTCACAAAACTACAGTTCCCAGAATTTCCTAGCATTGAGCCAGGGCTGTTAAAGTGGTCTCAAACTAGATTATTTCTGCAGTGTGTTTTGGACCTAAGATAAATTACTGAAAACTAGCAATGTACAGCTAGAAAATATATAACACAGTTGTTACTAATAAGTTGCAGACAAATTTTGGGATGCATTAGCTTTCTTATAATAGGTTGCCTGAAAGGGATCTGCTTGGTCCTACTAAGCAGCTTCTAGCTACATATTTAACATGTATTAATGCCCTCTACATGTGCAAATATTTAATTGAATTGGGGACTTCCAAAAACAGGTGACCCAAACTGAAGGGAACTTTGGATAGTAATTCTTTAAAATTACCAGATGAATTCAACCTTTCCAAATATCTAACAATCATTGAGATGAATCAATCAGGTTGACGTAGGAGTGTTATTGCCCTGTAATTACAGGCTGGAAAAGAATTGTAACTTTCAAAATAATTGAAAACATATGCATCAACGCTTAATAAAAAAAAAAAAAAAACAGCCTAGGCAAAGGTAAGTGTAACCAGGCAAAAATCATTTCATATCTCTGAAATCACAATAGGTACTGCTTTGAAAGTTTCAGCTATTCTGTTTCCTTAAATATCTTGCTTATTGATATTCCTTCCATAAGAAATCAAACACATGCACAAATAACTCAAGAAGATGTTTCTGTTATAATGCTTCTATTACTATTCTTTCCATATTATCTTTAAAAGGTTAGAGGCTATCAGCAGGTTGGTAATGGGCCATGACTTAGAAAAAAATAATAATGGGAACTGAAGCACATTGTATACCATAAATATTCTTTGGTTTCCCCTCCATATCTCACTATACATAAAGCCTTAGTGTATAGTAAGATATGAACAGGAAAACAAAGAATGTGTGTGTTACAGAATGTGTTGCAGTTTCCATTAATAACAAAGGGCTTCTGAAACTCCACATCAAGTTTCAACACTCACCCTCCCAGCAGATCCCTACAACACACTATTATTATCGTTGTTAAAAGCACTATCACTGCTTCCTCTTGATTAAGACTACCCACAAAACCATAGAGTATGAACATCACAAGATTCAAAATGAATTATGTGCTTAGAATAATTTATGTTTGCCCTGAAAGTATCTGATAAACCTTCTCCACACTTCTGGCCAGTCACCACTTCCTGCCCATCTGGTCCAGTTTCAGTAAGCTTCAGGCAGTGGATCTTCGGTGGGCTGCTGTGACTGCCATGACAGCTGGGTGATGAGGCCAGGGCCTTGGAAAAGCCACAGGAAGTTTTTGCCTGGTAGGTACTGTCACACTTGTCCTTTTCATACAACTTTAGCATGGCACAGGTCTCAGTTGCCCTGGGAGCCTTAACAGTTCTGGGATTCCAGGAAGTAAAAGAGCCAAAGCTGCTGTCTATATTTTAAAAGATTCTACAAGACATCAGAATCTCTTTACTAGTTCATTAAGAAGCACAGATAAAAACAAGAGGAAAAAATATCCAGTCAGCAAAAATTTAGGTAAATTATTTAGAATGAAATGAGAATAAAGGGAGGATAGAGGGTTGGTTTTTTTTAACCTATAGTAGATGGTACAAGGTGATGAAGTATGTTGGAGAAGAAGAGTACTTTATTGCAAATGGAGAACAGCAAATGGAAACTCCTTTAGGAACTCATAACCAGACAACATTGCTCTCTCTTCTTTGTTTTTTTTAAGAAGAAAAACACCATGAAGGTAATTAATGTAAAGCCTTCATTAAAAGGAGCCCTACTGGAGAAGTGGTTAAATGCAGCCATAATGTTGTTGTTGCTGTTATTGTTATTAAGCTTCATTTATATAGTGCTGTTGTAAGTTCGATCCTAAAGTAATGTTGTAAGTTTGATCCTAAAGGAGGGCTCCAAGGTTCACTCAGCCTTCCATCCTTTCATAGGTTGGTAAAATGAGTACCCAGCTTGTTGGGGGCAATTGGCTTACACATTGTAAATGGCTTAGGAAGTGTTAGTTCATTGATAAGCAGTATAGAAATGTTCTTGCTATTGCTATTGTTATTGCCATTGACCAGAGTAGGTAATAGGATTCTAACTTTAGTCATTTTCATACCAGCCATTATCCAGCCTAAGGGTAGTACTTTGGTTTATTTGGTCCAGGCTTCCAAATACTTATAAGAATTATAACTGCAGGGGGCTAAGGTGAAAGGGTTGATTGAGAAGGAGCCAAAACAGCTGAAGTGTATGGTAGGCAGGGAGGCATACGGCAGTTAAACATCCAGACATCCAGGATAGAGATTGTCAGAGAGCTCTTACAAACCTGCCAAAGCCCCATCTCAGGATGCTTAAGTGTTGTCATCAGCATGGCTTCTGCTATTTTGCTACCACCATTAAATTCACAGTCAGAGGTAAATAAATATTGGTGTTGCCTAGGCTGAATCCCACTAGTTTTGTTCCATCAGTAAAACGCTTCTATCAGCGAAGAGGGGAGGATACTGGTTCCCGCAGCCAATTTTGCTTTTTCTAAATTTGCTCTGGGAAGATCCCCCGCTCCATTCAACTGATACAAACCTACTTTGGGTGCAGAGGCACTCATTGGATTCCATCCGTTTATTTATATTTTGTAAACTGCTGGAAATGTTCACATAATCAGCACCCCATCAGAACACAGTAAAGCCCTCATTATATTATTCAGTACCTCTAAATGGTTTCATTAAACTACCAAATTGCTATGGACAGAAAGAACATTATTTTTCAAGTTTAAGAAACTCAGACAAAGGAAGTGTTGGACTGATGAGACTCTTCAGAGACCTGAAACAGATGGGCAAAAAAGTGTCACCTTTGGGTCATTCTGGATCTATGCCTTGCAGATGATACATGTCCCCAGATAGGCCAGAAGTCATGCCGAAGTCTGCTAATGCTGCTCAAAGGAGTGGGGGGAAACCATTACTTGCCGGTGGTCCATTCTGGACTTGAGACTACAGTGTCCAGTCACCATGGACCCACGATCAGGGATGGAGGCGCCTATGGCTGCTCCAAGCTGCTGGTCTGTTTGACCCCATAGTTAGGGACTTATTTGTCCAAAACACACTGCAGAAATCATCCAGTTGGAGATCACTTTAACTGCCCTGTCTCAGTGCTAGAGAATCCAGGGAACTGTAGTTTATTGTGGCACCAGAGCTCTCTGACAGAGAAGGTCTATCAGAGATCTGACAGAGAGGTTTTTTCACACAAAACTACAGTTGCCAGAATTCCCTAGCATTGCACCAGGGCAATTAAAGTGTGTTTTGGACCATTCTGAGCAAAATGTACACCTTTTTTGAAAATAAAACAGCAATTTCCACAAGGGAAAAGCTTTTTTCTTTCCAAAAAATGATGTTTCTGATCAGAAATATTATTTTCTACATGTCCAAAATTATTATTTACTCCATTCAGAAAACATTTTGCATGAGCAGAAAATGCTGTTTTCTACAAGAAAAATGTGAATTTTGTACTTAATGAGCCCCATAGAACAGTATTTTCTGCACAGAAAACTGCATTTTCTTCATAGGAAAGAATTTCTGTGCTGAAAATGTGGTTTCCTGTGCAAAAATACCACATACAAATTTTGCACAGAATAACTCCTGAAATGCATATACTCTTTGAAATTTGTTGTTGTTATTGTATTGTTGTGTGCTTATGGCAACCATATCCCAGGGTTTTCTTGGTAAGATTTGTTCAGAGCTGGTTTGCCATTGCCTTCTCCAGAGGCTGAGAGTGTGTAATATGCCCAAGGTCACCCAATCGGTTTCATGACCAAGTGGGGAACTGAACCCTGGTCTCCAGTGTCATAGGTCCATAAGACACTGCAGAAATAATCCAGTTTGACACTGCTTTAACTGCCTTGGCTCAGTGCTTGGGATCCTGGGAACTGTAGATTATTGTGGCACCAGAGCTCTCTGACAGAGAAGGCTGAATCTCACAAAACCACAGTTCCCAGAATACCCTAGCATTGAGCCAGGCAATTAATGTGGTCTCAAACTGGTTTATTTCTGCAGTGTGTTTTAGACCGTACTCCAAAATTCAAAGCACTATGCCACAATAGTTCTCTCAAAGACGTAGTGGGAAATTTGATATAATTTGTTGTTTCCTCGGAGAAAAAATTGGAGAAGAATTACAATCAATATTACAATATCTTTTAGAATTATTTGTGTAGGAATTTTTATTTTGATGACTTGGTAAGAATGTGCTGTTATAAGGCTAACACAGTAGTATATCATTATTTTTATACTTTCTGATAATGGAAAATAGTTACTGATTCTACCAATAATACCACAACAGATTAAATTAGAATTTGATACATATGATCTTCCAAGCAGAGATATTTTAAGTGGTAGTCAGACATATTTATTTATATTCTTGTAATAAGTTATTTATACTATTTATATTTATAAACATAATGGATAAAGCAACAATGAAAAAAAACATGCATAATGATGTGTCAATTTTCCTCCACCCCTTTTTTCCCTTTGGTCTCTACTGTTTCTGTACTGTTCCTGCTGCCAGTATATGATGCTTAGTTGTGCAATACGTAGCCATTTCTGTAAACACAGGCCCGTTACAGACCGCCCAAAAGGGGCGGTCTTGGGCCACTGCCGGTTGCAGCGCGGAGGAGCCGCAGCAGCCAAACCGAGCGACTCCTCCACGCTGCAAAAAAGGAGCGTGGAAATCGCGCTCCTTCCGGCAGCCTGGAAGAGACGTCGCAAGTGCCAAAGCGCACACTCGTGACGTCTCTTCTGTGTTGGGACGTGCAGACGCAGAGCTGGCTATACAGAGCTATACAGATGGCGGTGCCCATCTGTATAGGGCGCGGCCATTTTGACATATCGATTACGCGCGAGGGGCAAGGCGCATCCGGAAGCGCCGCCCCTCGTGCGTGATCGCAGCGTGATGACGGCGCCTCTTGCGCCCGTCTGTAACGCGCCACAGATGCCTACATATTAAATATTCTTTAAAACCCATATATATATATATATATATATATATATATATATAAAATTATAATGCTCTCTCTCATATTGAATACAATAGAGATTTCTGCACATACACACTAAATCATGAAATGACTAGGTAAAGATTTATTTATATACAAATGAATGTACATATGCTTTTACAGTGTTCTCAAACTCACACCTGTTTCTGAGTTTTCCTTTTCCTATTTCTCCTGAACATTTACATGAATAATATCCAGCATCATGGACCTTGAACACTGATGACTCTGGCTAACGCTTTTATCCTTTGCTTGAAATTACAGGATCAGTCTAGCCAGAATTTATGAGAACCAGACCCCAGACCTCACATAGCTCACATATTAGACCATTAGGCATCTAACTACCTCTGAACAATTTCAATGCATTATCTTGCCTTCTCCCTGGGGCACAAACTTAACTCGTCCATACTTTTAATATATTTTGTCGGCATGAAGCAGATCGAGTTATTACATGCCAGCAGATCACAACTTACAGAAATCTCATCTCTCTACAATGATGCAACTAATATCTGTCTTGTACATGCTGCGATAGGGTTGTACATTTATTAAAAATTTCAATAAATTACTTGATAGATTATTTTCTCTTCATCCTTAGACAACTTAATTAAATATTTATATTTATGTGTACCTTTTCTGCCTTTCTGGGTAAATTTTACATGTTTTTAAAATTTTGTATGCATACATTTAAAAAAGACAGTTTGATTTAGTTGTTTGGATGTATTAAGTAAGTATTATATCATCTTAATCAGTGTTGCACTGTAAATAAATGAGAAAAGACCCCCGGCTATAATGTAAACTGGTACCTAATTTCTTACACTTTGTGATGTATAAGAAAACAGAATGCTTCCTTTAGATGGAGATCAGCCCCTCCTGGTCAGTTTTATTGCATTCAAAAGAATATTACAAGAATATACTCTTCAATGCAAAACTATACATTGGAATTAAGTTTGTTGAGATGGCTGGAAGTGTATTATTAACTACACCTGATTTGGTGAGAGATCTATAATCTTTTCTATCAGATTTACTAGTATCCCCATAGACTCAAAGCAGTTTCCCCCCCCCCCCCAGAAGCTCCTTTGATATTGTGTGTCTTCAAGTCATTTTTGGTTTATGGCAACCCTAAATTGAACCTACTACAGGATTTTCTTGACTACATTGGTTCACAGGAGGTTTGTCATTGCCTTCCTCAGAGGCTGAGAGAGTATGACTTGCTCAAGCTCACCCATGGCTTAGCAGGGATTCAAACCCTGGTCACCAGTCATAATCTAAGGCGTAAACCACTACACAGAACATAGCAGCCTGATTCCTGAGAAAAATGGATTTACATCAGCATATTCTGTGTTCCACACCTTGTACAGGCCTCTCATTATCTTATACATAGATTTAATATGCATGGGATTATGCTTTCACTTAGAATGCTCTTAGATTAGAATTCTATAAACATGTTTTTAAAACAATATTTTTAGTCACTACATAAAACAATTAGTAGATGTTCTCACTAGCCATACCATAAAAAACAGACACGTGTTTAAAGTAATGTGTCTTTTCATCCTGCCATGAATGCCTGTTGTTACTTCTGCATCTGATGATTCAACTAGAATCTGAGAATAGGCAGTGCCTCACAGGACACACTTCACACCAAACTGAACTGAACACTTGTTCTAACTAAAACAAACAGCACACAAAGGTCATCAGTCCCAGTGACTAAAACAATTTTGATGGAGACCAGTCTTTGACCTTGGTGACATGTATCTCTATTCTTTTCAACAGCCCTTGGTGTCTGCATGAGAAGAATGCAAAACAGTCATGAAGCTGGGAACAGACAGAGGTATCTCTGTGGTATTTTATAGAGCATGTACACTTATTTTTATTTTTGCACCCAACTTAAGCATAACTAACTGATTTCACCAAGTTATCAGCTACATACTTTGGTATGTCAGCAATGCGTAAATAGTCCCACAGTGGTAGAAAACATGGCCCCCAAGAATAATTCTGGCTTTGTTCCCTTCTAATCTCTTTGTCTCCTGCCATATCTTCCAGTGACACCATTCCAACTCATCAGACAGTCTCTCTTTCCTCACTCATAGTCCTCTTTATAAAACAAAACTAAACGTTAAAAATTATATAATTTCCTGAAAATCTTACAATGTGCCTGCACTGTACTCGGGTGCACCATACGTGACTTCAAGCATATGCTGAAGGTGTGCAGCAATGAAACAAATGGCGTGTGTGCTCATGGCGCATGTGCCGCACCACACCATATGCAAGCACCCCACTGTTTGCAATGGGGCATGAGCATATGCAGGATTTCCCTTATGCCGGCGAGGGTGTCCGGAGCGGATCCCCCATGTAAGGGAAGGGCCCACCGTAATGCCATTTTTTCAATTTTGCTTTCCACCAAATAACATTCTGCCTTTATTTACTGTATCATTTTTCTCCACTCTTCTTCTAGGCTGTTGAGATTAGTATGTATTTGATTATCCCATTGTATATTCTCAGGCATCATATCATCCCCTTTAATTTTTGCTTCACCTTAAAAAAATGTAACATCTCTGTCTTGTCAGTCATGTCATTTCTAGGAATGAGGCTAAACAATTCTAGGAGATGACAACTTTGTATAAAAACAAAAGGGATATTATAAGGATTTAATTTGCAGCTACAGCAACCCTGGCATTCCATGCTTTCCAGTTTGGAGATTTATCCAAAACTGTATATGAAGCAAGGAATGCTAAAGCAGATGGCTCAGAAGGACTGATCTCCAGCCATTATCATCCTGGGATTGCAGCAACTGGATGGCCTGCTCCCAAAGTGTGCCACTGCTGCAGTCCCAAATAAGCTTTGTTTCAGGAGACGCATCATCTAAACGCTATGCCCCTGAAGCAGCCAGAAGCCACTCTATTTGGCCCATCTGTTTCAGGGCTATGTCTGACAAAAAACAGGACACATAGAGGAGACCCTTCCTGCCTTACCCCAACTGCGCTCTGTATCTTTTCTCTCTCACACACACACACACTCCATGCCAGGTATATCAGGCAAGCTGCAAAACCAGGCACAGGAATCTATATAAAAATAGAAGAACATGAGACAAAATAGTCCTGTTCTCCCCATTCACCTCCTTTTTCATAAGAAGTAGAGATGTAAAGAATATTTGTATTTATTATTTTTCCTTGTGTCGATGTGAAAGGGTTACTTGATGAACTGAGACAGAATTGAAACAAATTATCAAGAAAAATCTATCAATACGGATTAAAGAAAATTACTATAAATTGATTTGGAAATGGTACTTGACACCAGTAAGATTGTATAATATTGATAAGAACAACTCAAAAAACTGTTGGTGACGTTGTAAAGAAATAGGGTCATATATCCATATGTGGTGGCAATATAAATATGTACAAAGTGATATTAGAAATAGAAAATATTATGAATATAAAAATAGATAGAAAATCAAATATAGTTTTGCTATCGTTATATAATGATGAAGAATGGAAAAAAGAGGAAAAGGAACTGGTAACAAATTTACTTACAGCAGCAAGATTAATCATAGCAAGACTTTGGAAAACAAAAATAAAGATAGAATTGAAGGACTGGTATAAAGAAGTATGGAAATTAGCAATTAATGACAAATTAACATGCAAATTGAAAGTAAGGAAAGGACTATGGAAAAGAAACGATTTTGATGAGATATGGAGAAAATTTATTGAAAAAGCAATAAGAAAAGAAGATGGAAAATTACTTCCACGAGATGAAATGAAATTTTGGATGGAATACAAGGATGGGAATGGCTCCAGGGAAGGGGAGCACTGAGGTGGTATCTAAAATATATTTATATATAATGTATTAGAATGTATGTATGTATATGGAAAATGTTATGTATTGTACATGTTTAAAATATGAAATAAATTATAGAATTAATTTTTTAAAAAAGCAACAAATTATCAAGCAACACAAGAATTTACACCCCTGTGTAAGAGTTCAAAACTCCCACATTTTTTATCATCAGCAAAAAATGTACTTCATGTAAAATTTGTAAAAAATGTTTGCAAAAACGTTCTGAAATTTTTACAATAAACCTCCTGAACTCCAAGAAAGAAAGAAAAGAAAATCTTTTTAAATCTTACTCAGTGGAAAGGTAATTCTTGAATTATTGTTTTCGTCTGAGAGAAAGGAATGTGCAAAGATCTATATTGCTACTAAGAAGTAAATCTCTCAATTCACCTTATGTGTGGCCAGAGTGAATGAGAGGTTGGCACTATGAATGTTCATTCTTGGAAATGGAGAAGAGAAATCCACTATCTATTGGTTAGTCCTCATGCTAGCATTCCTTGGCATGAGTTCAAAATTCTTTTTCTGTTTAACCAAAGATTCCTCTCTCCCTTCAGTTTCACTACAAATCTTTGAACCATCTTAAATTGATCCTGAGTATTACTTTTCAAATTATCCTAATTTCCCCAAAGTGTTAGAAATATTTCAGAGTGTTAGATGGGCAAAAAATATAGATCCAGGATAAAGATGAAAAAATACCAAAAATAAGTGCAACTTTTCAATCCTTTTTGATAGGTGGGTGTGGACTGCTCCTCTACTCCCCAAGCATGAGCATTCAGAATAAGTGCCAACCTCTCATTCGAAAGGAGCAATCTATTAGCTAATGGGATGACAAAGATGACAAAGCTACAAAAAGGATGGTTTCAAGATGAAAAAGGGTGTGCATTGATTTATTTTATGATTTAGAGAATAAGCTTTATTTGGGCAAAGTCCACAAGATCAGTGGTGACCACATGAGTGTATACCTTAGCCATGTTCTTGAAGGACATTTGTGAGGCAGCAAATATGCAGGAACTAGCGACCTTAAGACACTATACAGTAGGGAAATACAGAGCAGCAGAGGCAGCATTTCATCACAAATGTCTTCAGACTGTAGTAAAATTGCAAATAGATAAATAGGTGCCATTTCAGTGAGAAGGTAACAGCGTTTTTTGCAGTCATGCTAGCCATATGACCATGGAGTTGTCTTTGCCAACACTGACTCTTTGAGATGAGTACCACCCTCTACAGTTGGACACAACTTGACAACCTTGTCAAAAGTGGGAACCTTTACCATTACCTTTTTTCTTCACAAATAATGACTCATTTTAATGATGCACGAGCCAGTTTTGCCCTGGACTTTTGATCAGCCCCCCAATGATGCAACCATAAAGATCTTCTACTAATAGATGTGGAAGCTATAGAATAGCTGCAAAAGACATTGAATCTTAAGAAGTGTCTGCTACAAAATGAATAATTTTAGATGCAATTTCTATGTTTCTTGGTAAAGAATACCTCATTATTAATGATGTTCTGTTTCCAACAACTGCCTGAACTATTATTCTGTATATCAAATTCATTTCTTTGCCCTGTTCCATATTAAATGTTTGTTGAACTTTCTGTGATTGAGATTTTAAATCCTTTGAAACAAATCATCTATATATGTTGCTATTTCAGATTCTTTCTGACAGTCGACTTAAATGGTTATGCTAAAGAAATACTTTTATAATATTCTTAAAATTCTTTTAAATTCCCTTGTTAATTGGCACATGGCAGTGAGTTCTAACTTATCTTAGATTCCTCTCTGATATTTGTACCTGTTTGTAAAAGGTCATCTTGAGTGTATTGTGTTTATATGGATGTTCGGCCATCATTGTATTTTATCCTTGTACTGGCTGTGTGTCGTAAATAACATTTGTTGTTGTTTCAGATTCATTATCTAGATCGGTCTTATACAGTCATCCCTCCATATTTGCGTATTTGATATTTGCAGATTTGATTATTCACGGATTTCATTAATATGTTCTTTCTAGGACTGTCTAGGTCCTCCAGTGCAACTCTGTGGTCAACTTTAACTAAAAGTTGCACTGAAAGACCATCTGTAGCTACTCCAGTGCCATTCTATGGCCAATGTATGTTGGACATTGACCACAGAGTTGCACTGGAGGACCTAGAGATTCCTAGAGAGGTGTCCTTCAGGTAAAAACAGTGTTTTTGTTATTTGCAGTTTTTCCATATTCACAGGGGTCTTGTTCCAGTAACCCTAGTGAATATGGGGGGACAACTGTAATCATCATCTTATTCATTAGACTGTACATCTCTCTCTCCCCCCCATTTCTCATTCTATGTCTGATAAATCATATACATAAGAACTAAGATTATTCCTATTCATCTTGGATTTAGAATGAACCTTCTGTTTTCCTACACTTCTCCCATCCATTTCAAAATATCTCATCATAACTTTGTGTTCCTTAACTTCTTGGTCATGTTTCTTTAGGTGTAAATTAGTAGCTTCCACCCAGCATCTTTTTTCTGTGATATTGTTATTTACATTAATTATCTGTGTGTCATTCCTTTGTGTACCAATTGAATCAGAAGTATTAAAATTATTGCATTTAAATTCTTATTGTTACTTTGTAGTGCTTATACTATTTTTGTTGTTTTAAACTGTTTTAATTTACTTAAACCAATTTACTTGTTCCCTCTCTTGAGATCTTCTGACATTCAGCAGGATAAAAATATTTTAATAAAAATTAAATTAATAAATTTTCATTCCAGTGCCAACCCTGAAGTCTAATTGGAATTGTTCTGGTTTATTAGTTTCATTCAATGATGTGGAGTTGGCTGGAACCACCTGCTCAAACACAGTGCTGACAAAGGGGATGTCGGCAGCCTATAGTTGTTAACATCATTCAAGTCCAGGGTAACGATCTTCAGGAACTGTCTACATACCACATCCTCTAAGTTACCAACTTTTTAAAGGAAGCCAGTATCATTTCCTCTTTTCAATGGGAATTTCCAACTACTTGGACCCAGTCAGTCATCCCCTTTCTGTTAGAATTCAGCTAGTAATTTATTTGTCCACCTGAGCGGGTAATGTTCAGTCTCTTCTGAAGAGTCATGAAGGAGAAAAGTCAAGTACACAAGTGTTCAGCCAAATGTGACCAAGCACCTTGCCTATATCCTTGGGCTTATAAAACAACTTAAAGCTGTACACTAAAACTATATTGGTCAGTACTTTTGATGCTTCTACTGGCTGGACAGCCTTTTCTGTTGGGTCTTATTCATGACGGATGTCAGCAACTGCATCTCAAAACAAAAGTCATGGCATGCTGCTAAGGATTCTACCATCAAACTCAGAAAAGCTCCAATGACTGACATGAAGAAAATGTGGTGAAAATGGCTATTTGCTAGCATGAAATATTACTGAGTAGTTTCAATAATGAAGTATATCCTGTGTTCATTTACACTCAACACAAGCCTTCTTCCCTGTGCATTCTAGCCATATTTTATCTTGTTTCATTAGTTCCAGAGTTGTTTCAGCTTGGCTGAAAAGGAAGGTCACTTGGGCACAATTGTGCCAATTGCTTGAGTGATCTCTGCATTTCAGAAATATAAAGCAGCAGCAATACCAATAGGGAAATCCCCAGAGCCCTCCAGAAGTCATTAGCCAGAATGGACAGGAAGCCTAGAGAGTGAAAGAGAATCCCTGTAAACCACAATTCCCCATCCCAAATCTTGAATCTGTATCGGTACACCCAACACAAGAAAAAGAGGAAAATTATAACTTTCTGTGTAGTAAATATTCTGAAGCATTAAAAGATGGAAGGGAGGGTGATGAGAGAATAAGAGGAATCAGCATCTGTCCTGTCTCATATGTGTATCTCTGAGCTCATCACACCCTGAAGTCGTTTTAAAATAGTGCATCAGAGATGGAAGGAGACAGAAAGAGCTGACAACTGGAAAGCTAGATGGCATTGCTGAGGTAGACAGATTAGGCCCAGCAGCTAGCAGTTGGCTGATCACTAATGTATTTTTGTACCTTCTAACATTCATTTTGAATTTCCTGGTGACCACCTATGATGACTTTAAAACTGCTGAGGATGATAATTATTTAAAAGTCTGTAGCTTAAGTATGCCAATACATGCACTTCATTATTGGATGATATTGTATGCATATAGTTGTTACAAGGCACATTTTACCAATATTCTGTCATAAAATTCTATTATATAAATGGTCTTAGATGCTTAATAATAAATGCACGTGCACATTAACACTCGGCTTAGCTAGTGTTACAGAAACATATTGTACCATCTGTTTGACAGAGCCAATCCAAGGTTTATCAAAGCTTCTTGTAGCTAAAATTTATAGATTTTTTTAAGAAAGTAGTATCAAAGGGTAAAAGCAAATTTTTTTCAGTGCCTTAAGCAATAATCTTCACTACTTGCTTCTGTCACTTGTTTGATTCTAAAGTAACTCATTAATTACACTTATGTAATAGATACCAAACATTCTATAAAATAGAGATTCTCAGCTCTGTCGATGAGGGCTAATTGTAGATGTTCACAAAATCAGTACCTAGAGCAGGTCTTCCCTTTGGGGGCAACAGTACAATTTTATGTTTTAAAGATATTAGTTTAAGGGTTAGCAGTAACATATCTCATCCTCTAGCCCAATGAGAGATTTTTCTTTTGCCTCCACTCTCCTATCCATGCTGTCCCATGTGCTACAAAAAACTATTCTCTACAGGCTATCCCAGCTCTTTGGAGAAGATTTTAAGTGTTCACAAAGGGCTGTGGGAGGGAAGGAAACTAGCTTTCTCCCAATTCTACTAATAAAATTACTTGTGTCACTGGAATAGCATCACTAAATCCTGGACAAATTATTCTCATAAGGAAAGTTTCCTTTAAAAAAAAAGATTTTTAACACTTTTCCAGATACATAAAACTTTGTTATCTGCCTTTGAGTTGATTTCAACTCATGGTGACCTTGTGGATGAGACATTTCCAAGAACCCCTATCTTCCACTACTGTACTTCATGCAAGCCCATGCCCCCTTGATTGAATCCATCCATCTGGATGCGGTCTTCCTCTCCTTCTTCTACCTCTATCTTTCCTAGCATTATTTTCTTTTCCAGTGAGCCATGCCTTCTCATTATATGGTCAAAGTACGTCAGCCTCAATTTAATAATCTTGACTTCTAAGGAGATCTCTGGCTTGATCTGTTCCACAACCCATCTGTTTGTCTTTTTGGCTGTCCACAGTATCCTAAGTACTCCAGCATCACATGTCAAATGAGTTGATTTTCCTTCTGTCTGTTTTCCTTTTCTGTCCAGATCTCGCATCCATACATGGAGATGGGAAATATGATGACTTGGCTTATTCTTACTTTGGTGCTCAGTTGTATATCTTCAGTTTGCTTTTTGTGCTCAATTTAGTCTTCAGGAGCTTTTCTAGTTCTTTCATAGCTGCCCTTCCCATTCCTAATCTTTCTCTTCTTTCCTAACTGCACACATAATTCCAGTCAATATTTGATCCTAAGTATGGTGATTCTTAAATTATTTTGATTTTCTCATTGTCTACATTGAATTTATGTATCTCTTCTGTGGTCATCATTTTTTGTTTTCTTTAATCCTGCCTTTGCACTTTCATCTTTGACCTTCTTTAGTAACTGGTCTAGGTTTGTGATGTCTTTCACCATTAATATGATATCATCCATGTACCTTAGATTGTTGATGTTCCTTCCTCCTACCTTTACTCCTCCTTCTTCTGATTCTAGCACTATTTTTCTTATGATATGTTTGGCATATAGGTTGAACAGGTAGGGTGATATAATGCAGCCTTGGCCGATCCTTTTGCCTATTGGGAACTACTCTGTTTCTCCAAATTCAGTTCTGACGGTGGCCTCTTGTCCTTGGTACACATTTCTCATCAGGACTATCAAATGTAGTGGCACTCCTATGACTTTCAGTGTGTTCCATAGCTTTTCATGATCTATACAATCAAATACTTTGCTATAGTCAATAAAACACATGCTGATTTTTTTTTCTGGATTCTTTGGTGTGTTCCATTAGCCATTGTATGTAGGCAATGTGGTCCCTGGTGCCTCTTCCTTTCCCAAATCCTGCTTTCACCTCTCCATGTATGGCTGGATTCTGTGTTTCAGAACTTAAGAATAATTTTGCTTGCATATGTGATTAATGCCCTATAATTGCTACATTCTTTTGTATATCAACTACACTACAGCTACTATAATTACAAAAAAGAAAATAAAAATAGAGGGGAAAAACAAACAGAAAGAAAAGAAATATCAGTTATACATAAACAAAACAAAATATGGCTTCCAACTTTCTTTTCAGTGCTTATAAACACACATAGCCTCATCACATCTCTCCCTCAATTCATCCACCTGTTATAGCTCTTCTGCTACTCAAATCATAATCATTATCAAAACATGATATTATTAAATCATTTTCTTTTTTCTGCAAAAAGTCCATAAAAGATTTGCAATCTTTTTAAAATGTCTGTAATGACGTTTCTCTAACCAAATAAGATTATCAATTTCTGCCAAAACTGTCATTTATAGCCACCATTCCTCCTTCATGGGTAATAATAAACATAAAGAAAATTTCCTAAAACCAGAATACAGTATTAAGTACTAGGAATAATCTTTGTCAAACATGATAAACAAACACCATGCTTCCTAAGTAGTATAGTATATTCTTTTAAACAACAGGTCTAAATAAGCTAGATAATGAAAGTATCCATTAATCAAACTCTTAGAAGCGTCAACCATTAAAACAAACACAGGCATACCTCAGTTAACAAAGCCTCTGACAAAGAAGTGCCTTTTTATGAAATCTTTTTTACAGAATCCCAGCCCAGCTGCCCCCATACCCCCCCCCCCAATTTCTTATCTTCTGTATAGCTGGGAGGATATTCCCCCCTGGCATTGGAAGGATGGGGGAAGGAGGGCTGGAGAAAGACAGACTTTTAGTGTTGGGTTGACGCAGCATGTATGTAGTAAACAATACAATAAAGCTTGACCTGAGAAAGAATGGGATTCTACTCTAGGTGAACTTACTGTAGCTATGTGTGTGTGCTTAAGTACAACAATCAAAGTAAACAGCTGCCTCCATAATCACTTACTGAGCATGTGTGAAGAACAAAACAGAAAGAAAAGTGGAAAGCAGATTAGCCTGCCTCACCAGCTACCCTGGCATGTTGAAAAAGCATAGATCAATACATTTTGTCACCAATAAAGAAACCATAAGAAATGTGGAATGCTGAAATTAAATCATCATCATCATCATCATCATCATCATCATCATCCCCCCAGGATGCAGTCTGGAAGCAGCTTTCAAGTGGTCTCTAGCAGATTCAAAATGCTTTTCTCCACATGCAAGGCTTAACTGACCCAGTTGTTTCATTTCACATATGCATAATGTTAGTGTTCAATAAAAGTATGCTGAAACATGTTCAGCTGCTCTTCTTTTTTCATAGTGTATCCATATCCCTATTATTTTCATGTTATTTATACCTCTGGTATCAAAGTTTTTGTTAAAGCCCAGGAACACATCTACTTCATTAACTGAGGTATACCTCTATCATTTATTTCACTATTTTCCACACATTTTAATTTCACCTTCTTGTTGTTGTTAGCTACCCTCAAGTAAACTTTGACTTATGGCAATGCTGTGGATGAGTTATCTCCAAGTCTCCCTGTCCTCCATTGCTCTGCTCATTTTCTGCAGACCTGTGCCTGTGTCCTTCCTAATTGAGTCTAGCCATCTGGTATGTGGTCTACCTCTCCTTCTTCTACCCTCTATTTTTCCCAGCATTATTGTCTTTTCCAATGAATCATGCCTTCTCATGATGTGGCCGTAGTATGACAGCCTCAATTTAATCATCTTGGCCTCCAGGGGTATTTCTGGCCGGATTCAATCAAGGACCCATTTGTTTGTCTTTCTGGCTGTCCATGGTATCCTCACAACTCTTCTCTAACACCTCATCTCAAATGAGTTGATTTTCTTTTTATCTGCTTTTTTCACAGTCCAACTCTTACATCCATACATAGTGATTGGGAATACTGTGGCTTGGACGATTATTACTTTAGTGTTCAGTTGCATATCTTTACTCTTTAGGATCTTTTCTAGCTCTTTCATGGCTGCATTTCCCATTCCTCGTCTTCATCTTATCTCTTGACTGCAGTTACCATTCTGGGCAGTGTTTGATCCCATGTACAAGAAATCTGACTGTTTCAATTTTCTCATTGTCTAATTTGAATTATTCAGTTATTCAGGCTGACAGGTTGCAAATCCTAAGCACCCTAGCTAGAGAGTAAGCTACCTAGGACTTATTCCCACTATGAAATAGAGGGAATTGCTGATCAGTATAAATGACCATCGTTCCCATTTGAAACTGGTTCCTGTTGCAATGTGATCGGATCCTTTAGTGATAAGGCAAAGGCAAAAACCCCATTTTTTCCCAAGAGTAGTTTGAAAGAGGTTCTTTTGAAAAGAATGATTCTAAAGAGTGTTGCACAAGTGGGAACGACAGATCGAAATCAAATCATTCTGGAGCGGCAGGATTAATGGCAGAGGGCTGTTTACCATCCCTTGCCAGTTTTTTTTGGAGATGTCACACACACCTCAGTGCTGTGTTTTTATGGTATGACCCATGGGTGCTTTTTCAAAAAATAAAATAAAATAAAATTAGTAGCTGAATCGATAGAGTGATGAAGCAACTACTTGCAGAGGCAGGTAGTAGATAAAACAACTAATCAATTTTTCCATCAATTTAGTTTTAAATAAATAACACACTGCAGCTTGCCTGCCTCTTCTTCCTTATCCAAGCCCTGATCTGGTCTCTCCCCATGGCTTGCCTGCCTCCTTTTCCTCATCCAAGCCCTGATCTGGTCTCTCCCCATGGCTTGCCTGCCTCCTCTTCCTCATCCAAGCCCTGATCTGGTCTCCCCCCATGGCTTGCCTGCCTCCTCTTCCTCATCCAAGCCCTGATCTGGTCCCCCCCCCCCTCCCCCCCCCCCCCCCCCCCCCGGCTTGTCAAAAGGTGTCTGTTACATCACTTCTGATTGGCATGCATTTTGAAGTGGTGCAACTAGTGGGGACAAGAACTGTGCCAAAAATAGAAGTGATTATAGGGGTAATGAAAACGTCTGCTTTCATAGTGGGAACTACAAACCTTTTGGAATCAATTCACAAACACGGAGCAGAGTCAAATCACATGCCAGTTTAGATGTAAGTGGGAATGAGCCCATAGAGTACAATGGAATGTACTAAACTCAAATAAATGTGTTTAGGATGTCACTGCATAGCACATCTTGGCCTAAATCTAATTGTTAGCCTCAACTAGAGTGATCCATACCTAAGTGGTGAGTTACCAATCAGATATTGATTCAATAGGTATTTATTTATTTATAAGATTTATATCTCACCTTTCTCCCTAAATGGGTATACTCTGCTTGACACTAGCATTTGTATTTAGACCGTATTCCCCATTGGTTTAAGAAGGACATACTTTCTTCCACTGAAATCCCTTAAAGAGAACAGGATTGTGCCCACTTCTGATTGTGCTGTTCTTATGTGTATTTTAAAACATCTCTTTATTGTTTCAATTTAACGGGAAATCCTCAACAAATGTGCATGTAAAAACAGTTATGTTTGATTGAATAGCTGGGTTGGGAAGCAAAAATGAAGAAAAACATTCCAAATGTTTTATCCATGTAGCAACACCTAGTATAATAATCTCTCAAAATATCTTTGCCTAATCCTGCCTGATCTTATTCTTAGCCTGGAGACTTCTGCCTAAAAGTACCCATCATTAAAGAGTGAACCTTAATGATTTTATGACCTAACTCCCCATCTCCTTTCATAATTTAAACAAGATGCACTGGCAAACTGCAAACATCTGTTATCAATATACTATATTTAGAGGCTTATATTTATTTGATATATAGTTTTCTACACATGGAAGTATTTCTAATAGCTTCTATTTACTAGAGTCAAATCAGATATTTAAAATATGTACGAATAAGCTACATAGTGCATATGAGGATGTAGACTGAAGTCTACAAAAGTTCATGCTGCCAATTCCTTTCTTTCAATGAGTCTCAAAGGTGCTACAAGATCTCCCCACATACTGATTCTACAGACTAACATGGCTATATCTTTGAATATTAAAATATGTAGAAGTCCTGTGTTTAAGTTTAAGATTAATATGAGGGAAGAGTTATTACAAAAATAAGTCTTTCAATTATCTTGAGACAAGACATTTTGTTTCTTTCATTAGTTTATTGTCAATTCTATGATCACATGTCCTGAAATTACTTTGTTTTATTGGGTAAGTACCAGTGAAAGTTCTATTTCAAAATATATAACTAATCTAACTATATCAGTAAAATAAATCAGCTAAACTGAGTACAAGAGCAGCAATTCTTAACCTTTTGTTTACCATGGATTCTCTTTAAATATCTTTTGTTACCAAGGGCTACCAAGACTTAACTCAAGATTTAAAACCCTCAAGTACATCCAATATTTATTTAAAGTTGCTCATCAAGGGTCTTCAAATTTGGAGAGAATGGAAAAATAAGTAAATGCACTCACTTGTACAGTAATATTTTCAGTGGAATCATGCCATACAAATTTAAAGTGACAACAACATCAACACTACCTAAAATGACTTGTTAATTTTAATAGAATTCAAAGATATAGCCATGTGAGTCTTCAGAATCAATATGTAGAGAGCTTGCATCACCTTTGAGACTGACTGAAAGAAAAAAAGTTGGCAGCATGAGCTTTCCACCAAATACAACTGAGAAAGTAGACTTAAGCCTACAAAAGCTCATGCTGCCAACTTTCTTCTTTCAGTTTGTCTCAAAGGAGATACAAGATCTCTCTACATATTGTTAATTTTAATTAATTCATTAATGAAAAGGCTGGTGCTACATTTCACTTACATGCCTTGCTATATTGGGCTCATTAGTTGAAATTTGATTCTGAACTCTATGTTTTTTCAAAAGATTTCTATACTTATTTTTAAGACAAACAAGAGCAGAGAATGATTTTTCACACAAGTATGTTGTTATGAAAGGTATCAATACTTTCATATCCAAACGTCCCAAAGAATCTGCTTGTGAGCCTGGAAATTTGGAAAGAAATTTTAGAGCACTATCTGTGGAGCTTGTTGTAGACAGGAAAATATTCATGGAAACTATGCTTGCAAATGTTGTGCGATAAGTGATGTGTCCCTCTCAGAGAACTCTTCATTGGTAGAACCAAGACAATTTGTGAGGTTTGGAAATGTCTCACAGTTTTGGTCTGATAGATTATGATAGCAAAATTCCAATTTTTTGCTCATCATTGCTATGATCTTGTGTTCAACTTGAAAAAACTAACTTTTTCTCCTTGTAAATTTTAAGTGGAACGGATGAAGATGTCTAACAGATATGCTAATTTTACTAACCAGGAAAAAAAAATCTGTCAAATGATCACTGAGGTGAAATTGCTGGTCCATAACAAATAATCTTATCTCATCTCTCAATTCCAAAAAACCAGAACTTTATCTCGTGATAGGCAACAAACTTCACACTTTAGCAAAAGCTGGTGGTGTTCACTGTCCATATCTTTGCAGCAAACTGAACAAACTGTCTTGAATTCAGTTATTTGCTTTTTATAAAACTGGAAATTTTAGTGATTCATTTAAAGACTGTTTTAGTTTTTCTGATATTTTCTTAGCAACTAAAACTTCCCTGTGTATTCAGCAGTGGTATGATTTCCTTTTCTATTCATATCCACTAAGTTTTCCAGACATTGCTCATGCCCTCTCTATGCTAATTCCAACCAATCCATGTCATCAAACTCATTTAAGCTGTTAAATATACTATAGTATGTACCAACAAGGAGATGAACAGTAAATCTTCAAAAACATTTATTTCATGTCCATGCATGCTATGTGCCTTCAAGTTGTTTCTGACTTATGGTAACTCTAAAGATGAATCTATCATGGGGTTTCCTTGGCAAGATTTGTTTGGAGGAAGTGTACCATTGCTTATCCCTGTGGCTGAGAGCATGTGACTTGCCCAAGGACACCTAGTGGGTTTCCATCACTGAACAGGGATTGAACTCTGGTCTGTAGCATCGTAGCCCAACTCTCAAACCACTACACCACACTGGTTCTCACATTTATATATTAATTTTATAAAGATACAAAAGTAGCACAATAAGGTTGCTTTGTTGGTGATGTCTGCACTTTTGTCCAGTTGCAGAGCAAAATAGGGTGATTTACAAATTCTTTCTAATAACTATTCCTTAATATTGGCTAGAAACTGTCAATTCACTTCTGAACTGTGTCATTGGACAAAGGTGTTATATGGAAAGACCATTGGCAACTTTCTCATTGATCAATACTGAAAACATGTTTTTGTAGCAGATAATACAAGTTCTTAAGCTACTGTGTGCAGTTTTCTGGTCTTTTGCTATTAGGTGAGAAACTTTTATGCTCTTTGTGGCATTTTCTTTATGCTTAGTATTGAGATGTCTTTGCAGTGTTGACTGTTTCATGCCTCATTGGACAATACATTGGCCTGTTACAAACTGCCAAAATAAAGCTGCTTTGGGTCTCTTTGGAGGTATGCTGTTTAAATGATGCATGCATCCTAAGAATCCAGAAGCTGCACCAAAGCTGCACTCCAGTGCTTAGGAATGGAGTGTGGCTTTGGCGCAAGCTCCGGACTCTTAGGACCCATGCATCATTTAAATAGCATACCTCCAAAGAGACCCGAAGCAGCTTTATTTTGGCAGTCTGTAACAGGCCATTGTAACCTAATACATACTGTGGTAGTTGCTTGTCTTCCAGGCCTGTACACACAAAGCCAACCAACATATATTCCTTGCTATAACTGTGACACTTTTTAAGATTACTGGGAAAAGCTTTTTTTTGCTTTAAACAGGATGCACCTTCATCAATATCATCAGCACTTTTATGTTTCAGATTCAGCCATCCAGCTATCTAGTGGCTCAGACAAAATGTATTACTAGAAATTCACTGCAATAACATTGAAAAGTCACTGACAACAACTGAATGTCTTTATTTGGAGAAAGTGAAAAGGAAACCTTCCTTTGAGAACATTCTCTACACAGCTACAGCATTCTGGGAAGCAATACTTATTCGGAGCACAATGTGGACAACACTGGAGTTTTGTGCAGCCAGAACGGCAGCTTCTGGCAGTATGCACAGTGGCAGAAAATGTCATGTGCTTTCACTCAGCCACTCAGCATTATTCAGTTATATGTTCTCACTGTATGCAGAAGTAGCAAATGCAGGCTACATGCTTTTCATAACGTATAAACAGAAAAAAGAGACATATATACAGATAAAGGAAGGAAGGAAAATCTGGAGTTCCAGAGTGGTATACAGATATGAAGGGAAAGGGTTTGCACCCAAAACATGCAGTCAACAAGGAACTTTAGAAAGGAAACCAGAGGAGGAGGATGGAGGAAACTGGACACCAAATATGGATAATGATTACAACAATATAGATATTGCCAAATGATAAAAGAGGACAGCTGTGAAAGATGCCAGCAGATGGGCATTAAAAAATTTTGGTTAGCAGGCTAATTTGAGCCAGAAATAGAAAATGCTATATGGGTGTTCAGGTCCATGAGAAAATGTACTTGAATCTCCATGTGCACTTCTATGAACTACCACTTCAGTTTAGATTCTGATCAACTGAAATCCCTTCCAAACTTTTTAAAAAGGGTATCATATATGCTCGTGTATAAGTCTACCTCATGTATAACTCAAGGGCAGGTTTGGGGGCCAAAATTATACATTTTGATAAAACCTGTGGATGAGTCAAGGATAGGGGCATATAACAAAGGATGTAAAGGATGAAGCAAAGGAAAACAATGAGAGAATGCCACTATTTACCCACCCAGGCACTCAGAAAGGTCAGTAGTGCTACAACAGAGAAAATAGAGGAGGTCGGTGCTTCCTTTATGTTCCCTCACCTTTTGCCATTCTTCTCAGAACAGGGTATGGTTCCTGTTTTGATAGGAATTAAGGATCAGTACTTAACTGACCCATGGATATGTCAAGCCTGGTTCTTTTGTCAATATTTTGACTAAAATTACTAAACTTAAACATAAATATATGGCAGTATGTTCTACATGAAAGCTTCAATAATCAGTTGTACAGTAGAGTAAATGCTCACAGAGCTGGTATACTTGATAAGCAGTAAGAATGCCATCATTTGATACTGTCTGAAATATCTTCCTATGTGAGCCTGAAGAAGTCTTAAGATATTTGGGGAAAAGTTTTCAGTTTCTCTCATCCCTGTCAATGACATATTTGATGAGATCACAGGACAAAGCCTTCTCTCTGGCTTCTCGAAGGCTGTAGAATTCCTTCCAACAGAAGGATCAGTTAGCCCTCCCCCATCTCTTTTTATTTCAAGAAGCCTTCTGCTTTTAATGGGCTGTGGCAGAAGGGTCTTCTAATGGGGTATGCTGTACGCTGTACTTTTATCTGTTGTTATAGGCTTTAAATGTGCTTTAAATTATATTTTAATAGGTGTGTTCATTTAATTTTTTTAAACTTTTCTGTTACTAGATTTTAAACTTAAAAACACATAAGGGAATCCATTAGCACCTTTGAGACTAACTGGGATGTAGAAGAAATTTCTAGCATACAGTGGTTGTAAAGAAGTTTTGCATATAAGCAGATAAACATGTTGTGGAGGAAAGTCTTTGTACTAGAACTTTTAACCACTCTTCATGACAATTGGAAAATCAGTATGTATCACCACTCCTTCATGTTTTGCATTTCCAATATTTTCCTGTCATCACCACCACAATTTGTATGTATGTATATCCATAGTGACTTCATTCTATACATGTGATGAAGTGGAGTGAGTCCATAAAAGCTTATGATGGAAATGTCTTCTTCCCAGATAGTCCCAATGTTGCTACTAGGTTCCTTTGTGTTTTTTATGCCAAAACAGACTGACACAGCTATCTCATTGAATATTATGTTTTTAACTGTATTTTGTTTTCATTTTATACTGTGAGCCTTCTTGGGTCCCATGCTGAAGAAACTCACTGACTACATGACAGTGCCACCAGCCCAGGCTTCCTTGAGACCTCTGAATTTAGCTGTGCTTAGTTGCACTCTGTATAGAGGTTTTAAAAAAATGGATTTTTCCAGCAATAATCTATTGCTGTGAGATTTCCATGTAATAAATGCAAAATATTTTGAAGTGGCTTGGTCTTAAATGGGCAGTTAAAATCTAATAGCTTTACAAAACATCTTTTCTTGCTGATGAAAACAAACATTGCTAGAACTATTTGCTGGTCTGGTTCAATGAAGCTGCCTGGGTTTTTGGACTGTTCTTGTAATCATGATTATGGGCAACATCACGATGAGTGTTTGTGCCATTACTGTTCATCACTAACAGTAATTCCATGCAATAATGAATTAAAGTTTTGTGCACATGTTGAAGATAAAACATGAGAACAATAAATTCATTTTCTTCTGAATATAAAGACTTTTATTCACAAAAATCTCCTTTTTGGTAATAATAAATATTATTGTAAGAATTAAATGCCTAAACATGCAATGAAATACAAGCTCTTACTCATTTTGCTATTTTCCAGAAATCACTGCTTTTGATAAGTCAGTGAGCAAATCAGACAGTATTCTATTCAAGCATTGCAAAAACATGTTTATAACAGAAGCATGTATAGTAACTATACTGTGAATTAAAGGGTCATGGTAAATTTACATGTTTAATTGCCAACATTTAGTACAATCTGCATATTATTTTAGCATTCATATTTGATGCCAAATCATAATTTATGAACATACTGTACATATTATATGATTATACTCAAAATGCAAAAAAGCTCAGATTTGTATCATCAAGACCCAACAACCATCACAACTACTTCAGTCATAACAATGTCACACAAATCTACTGTCAAGGACAGAGTGGAATTAGGAACAAAAGGAAGCCTAATATCATGGCATATTTGTAGGCTAATTCTGTAGAAAAGATGATGAAATTCGGTGCCCATTTTTTCAGATACTAATTGCTTTTTTCAGATACTAAAACAAACAGCTTCATTTATATACCGCTTCATACTGAACGAACAGTGTCTAAGCGATTTACAACTGTAAACTAATTGCCCCCCACACTCTAGGTACTCATTTTAGCGACCTCAGAAGGATGCAAACCTGAGTCGAGCTTGAGCCCTTTTGCTGGTATTGAACTCGCAACCTTATGGTTTTGAGTGAGTGGCTGCAGTACAGGCATTTAACCATTAATTGCTTGGGAGTAGGGGGTGGAACAGTCATGGGCAAAAGTAGCCATATTTCTTTAATTACAAGTGTACAGCATAATGTTTTGGCTGCCACAGGATGACAATCCACATTGTGTGACCACATAGCACACCAAAAAATGTTGGGTCTATAGACTGTAGAAGCTATATGTGGGGATTTAGTTTGACTAATGGTTTCCTTTTTGAAAATCAGATTTCTAGTATTTTAAAAAATATCTCATCAGTGACTAGTGACATTTCTAAAGTCATTGTCTTAGGCAGGGTACAGACCGCCCCAAAAGGGCAGTCTGCCAGCACCTTGTTTTGCTGCGTGAGGAAGCTGCAGCGGACAAACCGCGTGGCTTCCTCACGCAGCAAAAAGAACCTGGAAAAAGCAGGTTCTTTTTGCGGTGCCATTGTGATGCCGCAATGTGCCAATGGTGCACTCACGAGGTCACAATGGCATCATGACATGCAGACACTAAATGTCCATCACGTCAAAATGGCAGCACCCATCTGTACAGGGCACCGCCATTTTGACGTACGGAATACGTACTAGGGTTGCGGGGCATCTGTAAGCGATGCCCTGAGGCAACCCTAGCACATATTCCTTATGTGCTAAAAGGCCCATCTGTACTGGGCCTTAGATAACATTTTGCTCTTCACTGTGTTTAGAAGGAGTAAAATTAATTAAATAAGTGGATCAGATGGATTATCTATCTGATGAACCAGGATAATTTCTCATCAAGGTTGGTTTTGCCAGCACACTCAGTATATAAGACATGTATGGTTTTTTAAAATTATCCCCCCCCCTCCAATATAACATGTGTACTGAATGCTAATAAGAATAAATCTCCTAATTTCTTTTGACCTATAAAGGGAGTTGTATTATTATTACAGGCAAACAAAATACAGATAGCCATCTGTAACAACAATCCTCAGAGTGCCATTGTGATAAAGCAACTTAATGTAAAGTTGCACATTTTTGTGCCAGCTTAGAATATGGCCCAAACAATTCTATGTGTATGCATAATTTGCACACTCTATGTGCAAATGCAAAGGGCATTGTGAGCCTTTGTTAGAAACCAATCATCTGTGCTTATTGCTGCATGTTAAAAAGCCCCACTGTGTATTTGCTTACATTTTATTTTAAATCTCTTTCATAGATGCCCACAAGTAGATCTTTAACACATAAATGTGGAAATGATATATGATATCTGATTCATTTGTACATGTTTATTAACACTAGGATTTTACCTTAGGCTGTTGTCTGAAAATCTGGTTTGGTAATTCTTATTCAAAGCAGATTGATATGCTGCTGTAGAGAGCTTTACTCGGTGCAGTCTTGTAGCATCTACACAATTAACTTTCCTTCATTGCACATCAGTGGCATGTTAAGTTTTTCCTAACAACCTCTATGGATGCATATAATCTCATCACAATATATGAAGCATGTCCAATAAAAGGAACATTGATGGGTACTTTGGCTCGGTATTGCGCAACGATTTTATATGGGCTGGACCAAAGAAAAATGGGATTTGATTATCAAAACAACCCCATTTCTCAAGCATTTCTCAAGCATCTAGTATCACAGTATGTTCAAATTAAATACAAAGGAAATTATATCCATAACACCTGCCTGTTATCTCATCTAGTATTTAAAAACAACAACAGAGCATCAAAATGTAACATCATCATTAAAAGTTATGATTTTCCAGTAAATTCATTGAAAATAAAATGTCCTTAAATTTCATTTTCTGAAGTTTGATGCTGTATTATCAAATGTTCATTTCGCCATTTAGAAATCATGAAGAATGTGAACACAGAAAATTCAATAGAATTTATTATGAAACATTCAGTGTTCTTCATTACTTAAAATAAAACCCCAATCACCTATCCACCTTTTTATATCTTACACATAAAAAAAAATACAGTAGTGTTCATTTTCTTAACTCAGTTATTTCTGTCACTCAGTTATCACCAGACTCCTGGCCACTTGAAATATATACCAGAGATTGGCCCTTTGGGGTCCTACTCACATTTGAGTCACATGAATTCTTAGCTATGATTGTTTTAGCTGTTGTAAGACATCTTGAATCCTGAATAGGGAAAAGGGTAGGTTATAGACAGACAGACAGACAGACAGATTCCAGACTTCCAATTGTTACAGTCTGCTGGTGATTTAGAAGGGCCAATAAAATTTATCTGATCACATATTCCTCATTGTCAAATTTCTCACATTCTGCCTTTACAAGAGGCTTAGTGACTCTCCAGAACAGCATGAGAGATGACAGAGAAACAAGGGAAAATCATAGAAAATTGCCACCTTTTCACCTTTCTCCAACAGATCCTCATCTTCTCCACTCCATCCCAGTCCCCCCTACAAATTGAAGCAGCCTTATGCTTATGAAGGAAGAATATAAATCCAACCTTTTATATCACCCACTTTGTCATGTCAATGTTCATAATTAGATTATTCATCAGTACTATATAGCCAGGTCCCATCTGATCTTGGAAGTTAAGCAGGGCCAGCCCTGGTTAGTACTTGAATGGGAGACCACCAAGGAATACAAGGTGATGTAGACTATTTTCAGGGGAAGGAACTGCCAAAACTTCCTCTCAGTATTCCTTACCTAAGAAAACGATATGAAATCCATGGTTTTGCCATACTTAAAGGCAGGTGGCAGTTCACTGTGTGAACTGGACAAAGAGTCAAATGAAGCTATTCCTGCTTGGAGACAAAGTAATGCAGAAAGACATGTTTCAGGTATACATGCTTCTGATCTTCCCAGAATTCCACGTATAAGTGCACTGTCCTTTAAGGTGGCTGACAATGCTAGAGTTGGCATAAGATAGCATGGCAGAACAACACCTGCATAGAGACTTTGTGTGGAAAACTTGTATACATCAATTTTGGTCCTCAGGGGAAGAATAACATTGTTGCATAGAGAAGGACTGGAACTGAAAAACAAACAGAAATCATACTCTGGATTCTGCTACAAACTAATGGTACTATGGACACTGAGAGGTTTCATCCCTGCTTTCCAGGTGTAAATAATATCAAGGCAAAGCAGAAACCAACTCAACTCATACATCAGTCAGAGCAGATACAACTATATTTGATGCTGGTCTTTGTCTGTAATAAAAAATGTCATATATTGTGCTCTTGTTCATTTCCCTGCCAGAAAGAACCTTAAGCTGTGCCAAATGTTTGTTGCCCTGGGACTGCAGAAGCTAGAGGGAATAACACTCTAACTCTAACTCCATTTGGCAAACAAAGGAAAAAGAGGTACCAAATGTTAAGAAACACTCGCAAGGGAAGATCAGTCTGATCCAAACTGTGAAAAGATGCTGACTTTGGGATTATACAAATGGGTGGCTCCATGCTTGTTTTTGCCCCAGAAGGAGGCCGCAGCAACCACATGCTGCGGCCTCTGGAGGGAGCAAAAAGAACCTGCTTCTGGGCAGGTTCTTTTTGTGTCTTGGCAGGGGCGCCATAAGTGCGCTCACATGCCATGATGATGTCGTTTGGGTGCTGCACCGCATGGACATTATCATGGCACACGCCATGTGGATGAGCACGTCACAATGGTGGCCAGGTGGTGCAACAAGGGCTTTGAATGTGTGAAGGCTCAGCCCTAACTGAAACCTAGTGCGTGTACAGACCGGTACAAAGTGCTGGTCTGTACAACCCCATAGTTTACAATATTGCTCTACCCTGAAAAACTGATTATATTTTACCAACATTTTCTCTACCTTCCCCTTTTCTACTTTGTATTGCGATTTTAGTTTAAAAAACAGAAGGCATGGCTTGTCTTTCTTTATTGAATCCTCTGAAAAGCAAGATAAACATGCAATAGGTAGTAATATAAGGCCTAATGTTTCCTTTCCTAATGGAAAGAGCAGGGCACAAATAAAGTAATAGAATATGGGAAGAAATAAATAACAGTATCTGTAAGCAAAAATGCTGTTTCTTTGCCAAGCCACAATTATAACACATAAGAAAGTTACAGAGATATCAGTAAGACCATTGTTGATCTAGTATGTTATAAGGACCAACATGAGTCCCTGGTTTTGTTTTTGGTTTGTTTTTATATCTATACAGTCTTTAAAGCTTTTTGATTGTCTTTCTTCATGTTGTGATCAGAATCATACACCTTATAGATACTGTTATGAAACCACATTCATTTCTGCCCATTGTTTTCTAATGATTGATATTAGCACAGAATTTTAAGCCAAAGCAAAGAACTTGCAATGCCTACACCATGCCCTCTATATGTATTCTTGCTCAACAACCATCAAGTTTGATAGGGCTAAAACTGCAGCTATTCCCAATCTATTCTGCTCAATGAATTGTATCCAATACAACCCTCTTACGAGGGGAATGCCCCGTTTCTTCCCAGTTTCTTGTTGTATGTTTTCAAATAGTTTCTGACTTATGGAGACCTTAAAGTGAACCTATCACAGGGTTTTCTGACGCTCTGTGTGATGTACTCAAGGTCACCCAGTGGGTTTCCATGGCTGAGCAGGGATTCAAACACTAGTCTACAGAGTTGTAGCCCAGTGCTCAAAATACTATGCCATGTTGGCTTCTCTCCTCCCAGTACACCACCATCCCGCAAATTCACTTTTGGATCTGGAGGCATTGTAGCCCCACACAAAAGATAAGGGTGATTATCTTTGCACAAGCATTGTTATTTATGTTGTGCTGTGTGAACATTCCCATTTACAGCTCTAAAGACTGTAACCTGTGAGACATAGCATCTGAGGTTGATTAACACATTACCAATTAAAGGCTATGTTCACTGTCTTCTGAGCAGAAACCTACTCAAGGAACAGCACTTCCACGTTTCCTCTGCCCTTTTTGCCACATGCCTTCCAAGCCAGTTTTGTTGACAGACAGCTTTGGATACAACCCCAAGTATTCATCTACTAGATCATTCCTCCAAACATTTTTGAAATAGCTACATACGTTTATCACTGTACATTGATAATGGGTTTATGGATCATATATAATTAGTGTATACTATTAGTTTAAACACAAAAACTTTTATTCCCTGACAATGTGACAGTTTTAGAAATCCCCAAATAGTTGCTATAGCTAATCACAAAACCAATGTTATCTATTTGTTACAGATTTTGATTTTTCTGACTTTCTCAGTGAGCAAGATACAATGAAAAGAAGATCTTTAAAACATATTTTTTACATTTTTTCTTGAAGGCTAAGTCCGAATTTTTGACAACTTTATGGAACAATGGCAGATGGTACTTTTTTATTTAAAAAAATTACAGAAAATCCATATCTGGCAAAACAGATATAAACTGGTTAGCAGGATTCAAGTGAAAAGGAGAGGGGAAAAAACATTGTTTACATTGGGAAAGGGGAAGAGAATATTAGCTGTAGACACAAGTACACAAATTCATGGCAGTGATGCTAGCTTTAGGCAGAATAAAGAACAGCATATTAGACCGCATCATTTTCTGAACCTCCCCAGCACCATAAGAAAAATGCATATATCACAGGGCTACTGAGATAAAGTAATGCTCAGCCCTAGAGGGCACAGATTTCGTCTTTATGTAAATCAGTGCCTGTCACTGCATGCATGATTCACTGCTCAGAGTGTACTCTTCTGTGACGAATGAGTCCCGCTTAATTTGGCAGTGATTATGCGGGTTGCTGGCCCTCTAAACCCCTTTGAACTTGTAATTGCTGCTGGTTTAAATAATGAACATTAAGGGGTGGTGGATTCATAAAACTGTGGATAATTACAATTTTTCCTTTTTTTTCCCCTCTTTGTTTTTTTCTAATGGAAGGAAAGGCTTCTGAGGCCACTGATAACTGTATCATGCTAGGCTGTTACCAAAATAAAGCTGCAGTCTTCTTCACAGTAAGGAAGAAAGGGAAGAGGGGGAGAGAGAAAGAGAGAGAAAGAGGGAGAGAGGGAGAATGACTAGGATGCCGGTAGAAAAGGAGAAGCAATGGCATTCATGAATATTCATAGCAAGTCACATCTGTAGCAGACTGCTTCACACCTTATTTTTTTCTTCATAGTTCAACATGGACTGTAAGTACTAAGGATAGAAGGAGATTATGCAGTTTTATCAGGTTTTAGTTAGTTTATTATCCTTGCAAAGTTACAGTAGTGGAGTTTTCATCCCCTCAAAAGCTGGCGATTTTGATAAAAAGAATATAAATGTATTTAACAAAACAATAAATCTCTTTTAAAGTTACATTAAATTTGCTAAAAAAATCATTGCTTCTTTTTCCTCTCTATAAATGAATAAAAAAATAAGATGCCAATCAGAGAATATTATATAGTATACAGAAAATTCATGGCCACTCTCCATTGCAATCAGTTTTCTAATTCTACTTGTATTATTTAACCAGGAAAAGACAGATTGCACAGTGAAAGAATAGTGGTGCATAAAGATTAGTAACGAAAGGTAGAATGCTACTACTTAGAAACAAAAATGACTGCATTTAGTTTTATGTTTTATTCTTCTTTTCTATCTACAATTATTAAAGCAACAAACTTTAAATATCCCTTATCCGAATACAATCAATAAGCTTCTAACAAGCAATAATAATAATGCAATTCAATAATAATTCAAGCAAGGTGTGTCCAAACCAGTGGTTCCCAACCTTTCTAATGCCGCGACCCTTTAATACAGTTCCTCATGTTGTGGCGACGCCCAACCATACAATTATTTTCATTGCTACGTGCAAATATGTGTTTTCCGATGGTCTTAGGTGACCCCTGTGAAAGAGTCGTTCGACCCCCAAAGAGGTCCCGACCCACAGATTGGGAACCACTGGTCCAAACTATGAAGCTGTTTTCAGATGAAATATCATATCTTCCAACATTTCACAAATGAAAACTGGGACACATGTGGTTAAGCAACATCATAGAGTGAGCAAAATGGCAAAAACATTAATAAAGTAGAATTTGTTCTAAGAGTGTGGGGCGGATTATATAGGGAGAGGCGCTCCCTCAAATAACTCGGCCCCAAGCCATGTAGGGCTTTAAAGGTAATAACCAACACTTTGTATTGGGACCGGAAGCGAATTGGCAGCCAGTGAAGAGATTTTAACACGGGGGTTATATGATCCAACCTAGCTGTACCCGTGACCAATCTGGCTGCAGCATTTTGAACCAACTGAAGCTTCCAAACCTGATACAAAGGTAGCCCCATGTAGAGCACATTACAGAAATCCAAACGAGAGGTTACCAGTGCGTGTACTACAGTTTCTAGGTCCTTTCGATCCAGACAGGGACGCAGTTGGCATATCAGCCAAAGCTGGTACCAAGCACTGTTGGCCATCGCATCTACTTGAGATGATAACTGTAGAGATGGATCCAGGAGTACTCCCAAACTGCGAACTTTGTCCTTTAGGGGAAGTGTAACCCCGTCCAGGACAGGATGGCAAATTTCCCTATCTGGATTTGGAGGACCTATCACGAGTACTTCTGTTTTCTCTGGATTCAGTTTTAGTTTGTTTTTCCTCATCCAGCCCATTACTGACCCCAGGCAGGCAACCAGAGGAGAGGTGCCAACCTTAGTCACTGTATCAGTCGGAGACATGGAGAGATCATGATCACACACATCCATTTTCATAGATGTCACTTTCTTTATTTACTTGTACTTCAATCTGGTTGTTCAGCAGCTAATAATAATAACAGGGACCATATTTGGAATTAAAACGGTAGAGGGACCAGGAATATTACCTCTTCCTGAGGACTCACTCTCCTTGGGGTAAAGGGCTTCTTCTTTACAAATGGAAGTGGGCAGCTACTGTGTACCCTTCAGCAAAGCCTCTACTGGGATTTTATGTGGAGGTTGGAGTTTAGAAACATTTTGTCTGTATTTTCAATTGGAGGAATTGGTCAAGTGAGGCAGATTATAGGATGGGTAGCTATTGTGGAGTCCCAGGCCATTAGCTGTCTACTCCTAACATATATTCTACCTTGTACATTTATTCATTTATTTCACTTTACATCTTCCCTAACCACTCTTCCAAGTCTACCACAATAGTTTACAGTATGAAACATATAAGTGCATGTATCACATCCTTGGTCTAATTAATGAATGTGCTCGTTGAATTATGCTGAAGCCTTCAAAAGTTTTTGCCAGAAGAAAGCTGCGGTTTTATACATACTTACAAAGTTTTTAGGTCTAAGAGCCAACTAAAGTCTAAGCCAGGGAATTATTGTGCCTCCCTGGTTCTCCAGATAAGGAAGCAAATTTCAGTTGAAGCAATGCCGAAGGAGGAGAAAAATTGACGTCTATATGCAAGATAGTTTTAAAGCCTGGACACCCATTCCCAACTGGCACAAGAGATCTCTGTCTCATCATGAAGGATTTGCATGTGTGCTATACAATCCGCCCTCCCCTTACATGAGGGATCCGGAGGGATCCGTTCCGGACCTCCTCCCCTGTGTAAGGGAAAAAACATAGATGCTCAAGCCCCATTCAAGTCAATGGGACTCATGTCTGCAGTGACGCACAGCAGTGCGTGCATAATTGCTTATTCTGGCACACAGTGTCACTCTTTCCGGTGTGTGTATGTATGACGGGGGCACACTGTACTTGTAAAATCTTGGCAAGTCAAAAAAACAGGAACAAGGATGGAAGACTTAAGATAGAGCTTATTGGTGCATGTACTTACACCATGTTAAGCAAGGTAAGGAGTGGAGGGCTAGTGCCAACATTCATGAAACTTCTAGTTGCATAAAACCCTGACAGCAATGGAATAGGGCGTGGCAAAAAAAATTCCCATGGGTAGACTTGAACCTACTTCCTCAGATAATGGTGTACATTTGGAAGTAGTCATGCTACCAACTTCTTTCTTTCAGTTAGGAAAATTCCGTCCTTGAAAAGCCATGTGATAAATCCAGGTTGCACACAAGCTGTATATGGGCTGCATACAGGAGAATGTGTTAAGACCCGTCTCTGAAGTTAAACGTGCATGTATCTTGTTGGGAAAACGATGGGATAAAGCACTTACAATAATCTCCTATGTCTCAAAGGTGCTATTAAACTCTTTTTCTCTTGTTATGCATGAATGCTGAGTATGTGTCCACCAATCAGACACTTTATTACTTATTTCTGGAATACAATTCCAATTTCTGATTGGATCTGTTAAAACCTGATCTCAGTAGGAAAGTTTTCAAAAAAAACAGTCATGAAAAGCTGTTGCCAACTATAGATAAGACAATTTTTCCTTGTTCAAGCCCAGACGTAGTCTTAAAAGTGGATTCAAGATACCCCTGAAACTAGAAGACCATATTCTTATGAAGCCCCGATCAGATGTGATATAATTTGGAACTGCAACAGTGAGAAGATAGGAGAATTTGTCTCCCTCATGGGCTGTTCTGCACTCTGTCCATCATATTTGACACATCTACCCAAGGAGTAGCAAGCCATGGAAACACCATACCCACCAGTACCTCTTGTATGCAGACAAATATCATAATTTATATCTGTACCTCTAAACACTATCATCCAGAACCCAAAAAGCATTTATTTTTGTTCTCGTGAACAAAATTTGTTCTCATCAGACAGGCTTAACATGTAATTGAACTAATAGATCAACTAACTAATTAACTAATGAGATATGATTTTCTTAGGCAGTTTACAGACCGCCCCTTTGGGGTGGCCTGTACCCACCCCTTTCCCCGATGGATCGGGGCCTCAGCTGCCACAGTGTCAGCCCTGAGGCCCTGATCCACCACTTTTCCAGGCCGCGGGGAAGTGGCAAAAAGCCGCTTCCCTGTGGCCTGGAAAAGGGTGTCCTTGGGGCTTCAAGCCCCAAGGACACCCTGACACAGTGGGAAAAGGGCGAAAGGGCGACACAAAACCCAGAAGGAGCTCCAAAATGGAGCTCCTTCTGGTGCTGAAGAAATGGTGCCACAGACACCCTTCCGTGGCGCCAGGACTTCACGTTCACGCCACTCCGTTTGGAGGCGGCACGGCCGTGATGTCGTAATGGCGGCACCCATATAGATTGGGCACTGCCATTTTGTATGTACTCTGTACATACTGGGGTAGTGTGCCCGTTTATAAAGGGCCTTAGTTACAATTGTTAAATATTATGTTATGTAAGGTCCTATTGAGAGTTTCTTAATAGTGGAGAGGTAAGTGGCATACACCAAACTTTTATCTATTGTATGAATTCCTGATCAAGCATCTGTAGCCCTCTTGCTTTTTTTGTTTTTTTTTATTAATATCAATGCAGAATAAAACAAGCTGGCAAATAAAACTTTTTGCTAAAAAAAAGAAGCTGTCAGTACAGAGAAAGGATCAGCATACCACCCAGATATTTGTTTTTTAGGCATGTCACTCCATGCCTATTTGAACCATCATCTGGCCCAGATTGCAAACTCTTATTTTGTTAAATAAGAAAATGTCTAGCTCTTGCAGGAATGGAGTTATGGGGCAAAATGTTCAGTCACTCTTCTGTACAATTGTTTTGCAAGAAACAAGTCTGCCTTTTTCTCCTTTCAAGAGTGTTTAGTCAAGGAGTGAAGTCTACACTTATGATGGACATTTGTGAATTCTTTTCTCAGTTCCCTAGGTCAGTGCTAACAGGAAATGCAGGAAAATCTAGTTTGGGGAGGAAAGTTTAATTGAAATCTGTTTTGCAGAGCTCCTTGCAAAGTCTGCACAGAAAGCAATGGAGTCACTGGAATGAAGGAGGAGGAATGCAACAAATCAGGGCAATGCAATGATTATTACATAATGTTCCATGAAATCTGTTCAAAGATATAGTTGTGTTAGGGGTGATAAAGATGCCCCTAACTGCAATTAAGCCTGGACTGGAGCCATGGCAAACAGAAGAGCAGCCCCAAACCAGCCAGCTTCCACCCCAAATAGAAGTGGAAAAAAATCCGCTCCTTTATCTCTGGAGCCAGTTTTTTGCCTGGTCCAGGACATGTGGAATATAAACACCATGCCCCCAAGTAGCCCAGAAGCTAATCACTGGCACAACTTCCAGGTGACTTGGGGGCATAGTGTGTGTAAATGCTAAGCCCCGAAGCTGGCTTGAAGCCAGCTGAAGCTGCTGTCTGTTCCGGCCCTTCATCTGTAAAATCAGTTTGCAAAATATGCCAGTATGCAGCACCTTTAAGACTAACTGAAAGTTAAAAGTTTATAGCATGAGTTTTCATAGACTTGAGCCTTGTTTGCCCAATGTAGAGGCAAACAGGGCAGTCCCTGTGCCATAGGATAAATACAGAACACTTCAGTCTTCCTGGGCATTCTATCTCGGAACAGTGGTCCTTGAACAAAGGCAATGGTTTCCCACCCCAACCACTTCTATCAACTCCCCTCACATTATTTCTCTTTCTGATCCTTGTCTTACAATAGCAACACCATGCCTTCCCTCTTGCTTACCTGTCCTTTGCTTAAATCTGCCCAGCCTATCATGGGGTTTTCTTAGCAAGATTTGTTCAGAGAGGTTTGCCATTACCAAGGCTGAAATATACTGCAAAATTTGAATAATTGCAATGGGATTAAATAATATACATAATTATAATAATTTGCATAATGTGAAAATTAGCTGCCCATATTAGGGGGGTGGAATATGGCAACCCTACATACACTTAAATAAAAGCCACTCCAAGGATTTCTTAGAGAAGTAGTGGGTGGAATTGTTCAGTATATTCATCTGAATTAAGCATGACACACCCTACATGCTCACCCCCATTTATCTATCTAGCAGACAGACATTAGTCTCTTGCCATTTATCCATACCCTGACTTATTAAGCACACCACAATATATTCTTTTTTTCCCTTTCCAAGATCAGAAGTTCCAACACTGAGAAAAAGCTATTCAGTTTTAACTTACATCACAAACCACTTTGGGTTCCATGTTGAGACAAAGGCAGAATACGTATAAATCAGTGGTTCTCAACCTTTGGGCCTACAGATGTTTTGGACTTCAATTCCCAGAAGTCCCAGTCAGTATGCTCATTGTTTAGGAATTCTGGGAGTTGAAGTCTCAAAAATCTAGAGGACCAAAAGTTGAGAACCACGACATAAATCAAATAAATAAAATGTTAAAACCACTGAGGAAACCTGTGTGACAGCTATTCAGGCCTTCTGGAGGAAGGAGAAATTAAAAAAAAAACAGATCTTTTCCTCTGAAGTGAAGCCATCATACACAACCTCAAACATGAGGAATCAATTTACCCTGAGGTCCCAAGCACGTGTTCCTAGATCCATAGGACTATAGCCATCCTGTTTTTCATTCATCCAACCTTCATTCATTAAAGTAACACAGATATTATCTGTGATGTTGTAAATTAACAATTGCCACAATATCACTGAACATGTAGTGCACTGTTTTGGAGAAGGCAGCAACGGAGATATCATAGCCTTACAAAAAGCTGTATCTGAGGCAACTCCCTTAAGGAGAGTAGATGACTCAGATAGAAAAGGGTTGAAGTGTAGAGTATTCTTTCAGTCTCTTCTTATGCATGTGTTCTAGGCCAGTTCATATTTAAACCCTGAGAGTCCTGCCAGGGATCAATAGATGATGAGATGACTTGTCTCGAGTACCATCTCTGGCCTTCTTGGTGGGTGTACAGAAGGCCTCAACCAACATATTTTCAGCCTTTCATTTAGAGGAACCAAAATCCGTTGAGACCAAGACCACCTCTCCATATTTGACTTCGTCTTCTTCAAAGCCAAGAATCAATGTCAAGGGCCAACTTTATCTCTCAAAGTGGAAGGTTGTTAATGACACCCAGGTTCTTGTGGTTTCAAGTTCTGCTCATACAAAGAGCTTTAAGGAGTTGCTCTCTGTTGTGTCTGGCCTGTGATGTGAATGCCACACAGTGCACACACAAGGCAACAAAATGGAACTTGCTTGAACACTGAAGGCATCTCAAATGCACATCTAAACCTGGAATGTTAGCACCGCATTTGATGCACTTGGCTAGTGTGGCTAGAGAGGCCACACTGACGATCAGTCCTCAGAAGACATCTTCCAATTCGAGGACACAAACACTTTTCCTGAAGAGGCAGTTGCAACAGTAGATAAAAAGGAATTGCCAGGTTTCAGTGGGAGCCCCCTATATAGGACTGCAAAGAGGTGGATGAGTATACTGCCAAAACTCTTCAGAACACTTTAGAATGCTCCGAAAGAGACGTGGATGCAGGATAACCCACTTGTGTGAGTCACAGAGATCACAAAGAAGAATCCTAGCTTTTCCATCTAATTAATTTAATTTGTCATTCTGAATTATGTCAAATGATTGGACTAAAAAACTCTATAGAGAAAGAAAGAATACCAAAAATATTTTTAATTGTTGGAAAATGGGCTTTTCAAGTATCAGGAAGCACTGCTGATGGGTGCTAGATGGGTGAGAATCTTGACAGTTTGGGACTTATTCTGTGTGAAAAATGAACATTTTGGGGGTGGGAGAAGAAAATCACATCTTCTGGTTAAAAAATAACATTGGTGAGTGGGGGTAATCCCTTATGCTTTTTTGTTTTAGCACAGAATAGTTCCCAAACAGTGATTAGTCTTGGAAATTTGAGCAGTTTTGGGTGACTTTCTCACAGTGAGAAAAAAGGTTAAATTATTTGTGGGTTTTTTTTTGTGAGAACAAAATTTATGATTTACATCCCTGGGATGGTGGCACAAATTTCAGGAATCTATTTATGTAGCCTACATTCTCACAGTTTCCATAAGAAGTGAATTTCTCTTCACTTGTTATGGAAACCAAGATTCTATTCCTCTCTCTTTTTTGCATGTTCATTTACTTCCACAGAGGCAGGAACACATGAAAAGGAGAAAATTACAGGAAGGTGACTCAAATACAAGCAAGCAGATAGGGGAACAGTAAGGGGGGAAAGTCATCTATTTTATCTCCTCCACCTCACACACTTCAGTTTTTCCAAACGGTTCCATATATGCTCCAGGGTTATATAGTGCATAAGGAGACACCTGTGATTTGTGTGCATGTATACGCATGTACAGATTGGCCTGGGAAACGTCAGCTCCTAAATATGCATCTGATGGTGAGCTGTCTTCTGCATATCAACTAGCACATCACTGATGCTAAAATCTATGACACTAGAATTAAAGGAAGCAGTAGTTATATAAAGGAAAAGAAATCTAATGATAATCAAGTTAGCCTTACTATATTATGGTCTGGGATATCAAACTACACATTTTACTCTAAAGTAAGCAGAATCAATCCGATCCTGACTGAGATGCTAATATGGGTGGCTGGTGTGGAGGGTGACTTTAACTCTTCATCCTGGTATTCTCCCAACCCTGATATATCTGTAAATTACATTAATTAAAACTGATCCATTTTTACAGACAAATGGAGGCCAAAATATAGAATGCATTGACGGGGGGGGGGGGTATCCCCCTTGTTATGTTGAGCAAATTCATCATAGATCCTAATACAAATATTTTTAAAATGCATGAATGGTGACTCTGGTTTTGTGGGGCTATGTAGCCCATCCAAATGGGTTATGTAATGATCATACACACTATATCATTATGAAGACTAGCAAAAACATGTAGAAACAGACAACATTTCTCAGGCCAAGATCCTGTACTGGGGCAGAGCTCTGTACCTGTAGTTGTGAGTCTGTCTTCCTGGTAACTCTCAAGCTCCAGTTGGGGCTACTGCTACTGGGAAGGGGAGGAGAGAGGCCATTCAGATCATGTGGTAGCAGCTAGATTCAGCTCAGTGGTGCAATGAGAAGTGAGGGTGTGCTCATGGATGGAGTGCAGCCTCTGTTTCCTTCCTTCAAAGGCCCAGAGCAGCTATATCTTCATGATCTGAATTGCTTCACCATCAACAGTAATAAGAAGCAACAACAGTGCTTCTCTTGGGATGTGACAGCTGTTGAGTGGGGGAGAGTCTGGGACGGACAATAGGGGCTCAGTGAAGTGAAACACAAGGGCCAAATGAAGTGGCTTTTGGTTGCTTTGGAGGCATGACAATTAGACACTGCAGACCTTCAAATTGGCCAGAAGCCACACTGAAGCCAAAGGGAGCCAAGACAAACTAAATCCTGGTGCCGCCAGACAGCTCCTGTGTGCACGGCCTGTCTTGGGAGCTGGCTGTGTGGACAGCGGGGTTCTGACCAACTTCTGGAGCAGATGGGCACAAAAGAGCAGAGAGGATTTGGGCCCTTCTTTTGTGCCCATCTACTCCAGCCCAATAAGAACTTTTTACATGGTACTAAACCTGTTGTCACTAAAGGTCAGGAAATACTGGGGCCAAATCTCTTACATAAATACAAGCAGCACAGGATAACAGTGCATTACACTAATCATAGGCACATTTTGTTACAAAAAATATACCCCCAGGGTGTTCTTACTGTAAAATTTATTTTATTCTATTATAATAATATTTTATTACCTCTACACAGATAAATTACATATGAAAAGAAACATGAAACTAGGAGTTGCATGATTAATGATGTTACATTATTAATATACTGATGATTTTGGTTTCTCTCAGAAAATACGTTTGATACCTTTGGATAGACCAAATGTGCCATTAACTCTAGCAGTGAGGATTATTCTCACCATTATTTTATCAACTAGGTTTGTTTAATAAACCTTTAATAATTCTGAGCAAGGGGATTTCTTATAATTATTCTTTCAGATTACTGAACAGCCTTAGCATTAACACATTGCACCATTTGTATATAATTTAACCCTGTTATTTCTACTTTTCCCCTTTTCTCTAACTTAGATATCTTTTGCCTTCTGCTATTACATATATTCTCTTTTTACACACATTCCCTCCATTTCCATCTCTGGATCATTAATAGCTATTGTAAAAAGAGGGAGAAATTGAAAAGATGACTGCAGGGGCTCTCTCTCTCAGACTAACTTCTATCCTTCTTCAATTGTTCTACATTTTTACAGAATAAAGCCCTTAAAGGTCCCGATATGCCAAACATAGTCTCTTCCCTTCTCTGTGTCTTTCAGATACACACCAGTTTGGCCTCAGGCTAGTTTCATAATAATAATAATAAAGAAACCAAACCTGATATTCAGCATGAGATCCATAACACAGCAAGCTCACTCTGAACAATACCTTTCATTACAGCAGTTCTATTGACTCCTTTGCTTGAAACAGTTTGAATTTCCCACCAGCTCAGTTGTGTGATATTTGGCCTCTTTTAGACTAGCTAGCTCTTCCTAGAGGAAATCTACAGGGCAAAGAGTAGGAGTCTCATGAGCCCCGAGGGCTTGTCTGAGAGAATATGAAGTAGGAAAAAGTTTGTGTGAGCTCTAGTTTAGAATGAAACTAATTTCTCAATTGTAGAATATGTTTAGGATCACTTCATCTAATTCAAATTGCCTTTTTTTAGTTGTAGTGACATCCTAGAAATCCAGAGCTGAAATTTTAAAAGTTGAAGAGTTTTAAAAAGTCTTTTATACATGATTAGATTATAGGGGAAACAGTATTGTATTTTTTTCTTTTAAAGTGACTTTACACAAAACATAGGACTCATTATTTTGATTTTATTATTCACTGTACTATATTAACTTTGTCATTCTCCAGATGGATATATCTGGAGAAAACAGGGAAGCATTTTAATGCCTATATTTCCCCCCTGTAAATACTCTTTATGTCCAAAGTTATGTGGGCTATGAGTTTTGGTTTTATAAAAGCACACAGCTAAGATTAATTACAGCACTTGTAAACAACTGGATTCACACCAACCTTTGTGCAATATTAAGCATTGACCAATAAGTCATATTTATTAGTGTGTGTGTGTGTGTGTGTGTGTGTGTGTGTGTGTGTGTACTGTGTCCTTCAAGTCAGTTCTGACTTGTGGTGAACCTAAGGCAAATCTATCATGGGGTCTTCTTGGCATGATTTGTTCAGAGGTTTGCCATTATCTTCCTCTGAGGCTAAGAGCATATGACTTGTCCAAGATTACCCAGTGGGTTTCACAACCATGTGGGAATCTAAGAAATATTAATTGCCCTATATCTAATAGTTCCCAGGTCAACATACTGTTAAAACAAAGAAGAGGAGGACAATTTCAAAGAGGAGGAAGAGTAGTAACAGTGAAATGCATATAAAACAAAACAAAAGAAGCACAATAAAAGCAACAGAGGTTAAACAAGAATAATCACAGTAAGAACTGAGGAGAAAAGAACTAAGAAAAAATATGTTAAAAAAGAAAAAACTAGTTAAAAGCACAATATAGCAGTAAAAAAGGGCCTGGGAAATTACAAAAGGAATTGGCTGGTGCTAAAAATAACACCAGTGAATCTCTCTGGGAATATATTCCACAAATGAAGTGAAAAGGCCCAAGTAGCCACTAGCATTCAGCATGTGAGGGCAGATGCAGCAGATGACCTAAGGGCTTGCGTGAGATCTGAAGGGCTTTTGCTATACTCTAAATTTTTGGATGACATTGTTCTGTGCTTTCGTGTAGAAGTTTAAACAACTGGTGACCAAGTCAGTTTCATGGCAGATCAGGCCTAAGCACTGATTAAGTGAATCTAGAAAATCCATTTTGAATAGGTGTGCCTGCCTCTGATCAACCACCACATGCCCAAACACCTTGCTCAGAGAGGTATTGATAGTCACTGGTCTACATCCATTTAGATTTTCCAGATCCTACAGTGGGTTTTCCCTCAGAAAACATCTTACTATTAATTTCTTTAGAAAAAAGAAAATTTTCCTCTTGTAAGGAGGTATTTATACTCTTGCAAGCCACGGTAGTTACCATCTTCTCCCTTCTGTAACAACTCACAAAGGGACAAAGGTAAAATAAGGGTTGAATTTTACCATGCATTTTGTCCACATGCTGAGGTACAATAAACTTCAATTCATTCAACAATACAGAACTAGACAGTGCCTGGACACTTCCACATCCTGAACTTTGGAGTCTGGAGAATGTAACCAATGATAATTGAACTAGCACAAATCCTGCTACATTATAGTTACTCTTTCGGAGTAAGTACAAGAGTGGTATCTAGTAAATTTTTATTGAGCAATAGTTTGTGCAACTAGTTGTACAACTAGTTGTGCAAGAGGGTGTACCATGTTTTAATCAAGCAAGTTGTACAACCTCTTGTAGAACAGGTTGTTCAACCGGTCACACAACCACTCAGCTGTACTAGTGGGATTTTGAGTCTGCTAACATTAAACTGGACCTAGGCCTGTGCCATAAATCTGTTTAACATCTGGCAGATACTCTCTAACGTTTCACAGATGACAACTAGGACATGTGGCCAATATCAGAGTGTATTCAAGATGGCAAAACCAATAACTTCCAACAATTATACCTTTATTGGGCCAACCAAAATGCACAATTGCATGTTGCAAGCTTTCAAAGTCAAATTGGCTTCTTCATCAGGCAAACAGGAGAAAGAAATTGAAGATGTTAACCATAGGTCTGCATTTTCTGTTTCTGGTCTTAATTCATAAGGGAGGAAGGGTTATCTGCAGCTCCCCCTTTGGCCATGTGATCACCAGAAGATTTTCAAATTCAAGGAAATTTAATGTTTGTTTGCAATTCAAAGAAGATGTTCCCTTGGAATCCAGCATGTCTCCTCCTTTTCTGAAGCCACGGGTCCCTATGTAGGTATAGATAACACTGAATTTCTCAAGAAGGTCTTCATGTTTTGCATCATGTTTTGTTTTATGTTATGCAAGATGGCAAAAGTTATTAACGGGAGAAAACACGCAACCTAGGAGAGGCTGTAGAAGTTTCCTTTTGTCTGAGCCTACTGTGAAGGATGCTTTTATTTATTTATTTATTTAAATATTTTTGCCATGTTTTCCCCACAGTAGGGCCCAGAGTAGAATAAGATTTCAGCCCTCCTTCTCCACTCCTCTCTTCTGAGTTAACTGAGTACAAACTTCTTTTACACTTTCCACTCACTGTGGAGAGGACCAAGAATCTGGGACATTTTAAAAGCAGCTGAAAAGGGAGCCAAGAGAGGCTTAATTTTTATTGTCTCTGCCAACCCAGGAGAATTTGAGCAACTTGAAAAAGACTTGTGGAATCCTAAAAGAATGTTTAGAAAATGTGGATTTATTATAAATATTATCACAACTCTAAACTATTAAAAACTAGTTTACCAGTTACAGTGAAACCCCTGTATCTTGAAAAATAAGCATTTTCATTATATGCCTAGAAATTTTCAGGTGCAAATTAGCAAAATATAAACAATGAAAACAGGGATGCTAAAATCAGAGACAATAAAAAGAAGTCTAGGGAAAATGGTGTATAGTACTGTATATACTCGACTATAAGGCGACCTCATGTATAAATCAAGGACAGGTTTTGGGGCCAAAATTATGGATTTTGATATGATCCATGGATAAGTCAAGGGTAAAACTTAGGGGCATGTAACAAAGGATGTAAAGGATGATGCAAAGGAAAATGATGCCAAAGAACTTTAAAAATTCTAGCAGGCATAATTATTTGTGCTCATCTTAAAGGCTGGATGGATGAGAGAGTAGAGGGAATCCATGCTTCTTTTTGGTGCTCCCAGGATGGACTAAGCTCTCACCTTTTATCACTCTATTTAGAGAAAGGGAATAGTTCTTTTTTAATATATATAAGAGTTAACGTATAGTACTTACATTGACCTGTGCATAAGTCGAACCAAGTTTTTGGTCAATTTTTTGACTAAAATTACTAGACTTATACATGAGTATATACAGTTGATCTTTTTTCTAATTATACCTTATTTAATCATTCATGTATGCAAGCAATCAAGAATATAGCTATATTCAGTTGGAAGTAAATCCTTCTTATACACGGATTTAAGCATACACGGTTTGAAAATGTTCCAAAAAAGTATAAATTTAACTTGATGTTCCATTTTTTATTAGGGACACCATTTTGCTATGTCATTATACTTAATGGGACTTGAGCATACACTGATTTTGTTATACATGGGAGATCTTGGAACCAAACCCCAGCGTATAACAAGGATCCACTGTACCACAGTAGCTAAATCTAGGATAGAAGTGTCTTTGGAAATATTCCTTTATATTTACAGACATATACATACGTGCAAAATGTCTGTGCAGATTTTTTATAAAAGATCTAGTAACAAGATCAGTTAACTAGAGAGAAGTTAATAGCTTCTGAAATAATCACATTGGTGACCTGTTCAAATCTTTTTTTAAAAAAATATCAAGAATAATTTGAAGAGGCATTTTCAGGCCTATACATGCCAAACAGAAATCTGTTTAAAGTATTCCAAGTCCAGGAAAAAAAGGGTAGCGGTCTGGTATCTAAGGTGCTTTACAAACCGCCCAAAAGGGTGGCCTGCCGGCGCCGGTGTTTGCTGCACCAGGTTACAGCAGCAGACAAACCGCGCGATCCCCTGGCGCAGCAAAAAGAACCTGCAAAACGCACACTTGTGGCATCATTTCTGCATCGCAACGTGCAGACGCTAAGCGTCCACTGCGTCAAAATGGCAATGCCCATGTAGAATCTGCGCCGCCGTTTTGTACGTACTTGGCACGTACTAGGGTTAGGGGTGTCCGAAAAGGATGCCCCTTCCTAACCCTAGTACCTGCCTAAGTTAGGAAATGTTTAGGATTATGACTCCTGAGTCTCCAGAGTGGAACTGTCTGATGGGGGGGAGGCTTCTTTAATTTTTTTTTTTTAAGACTCAGAAACCTAGGCTCAGGTCTACCATCACATCAGATAAAGAAATCACTTTGATAGTGGTTGATGTTAGTGTTGGAGGAAATGGCAGTAGTAATAATAGCTGTCTAACAGTAATAATAACAGTTAAGTTAGGGCTGAAGGGCGGGATATAAATACCTAAATGAACTAACCATTTAAGTGGGCCATGACACATTTTGCTTCACTCTTTCAAGTACTTTATGTATTTCCAAGCCAGACAACCTACCATTGGCGGAGTACAAACCGCCGCTTTGCGGCGCTCCCCCGCCGCCGCTATTTGCTCCGTGCAGGAGCCGCAGCAGCCAAACCGCGCGACTCCCACGCGGAGCTTCTTCTTGCGGCGCCTCTATGACGTCGCAAGGCGCCTGGCGCGGACTCGCGACGTCATAGGCGCCGTGACACGTCTGGACGCTATGCGTCCAATACGTAAAGATGGCGGCACCCATGTAGAAGGTGCGCCGCCATCTTGTACGTATAGGATACATACTAGGGTTGGGGGGGTGCGGAAGCACCGCCCCTTCCTAACCCTAGTACGTATCCTATACGTACTAAATGGCGGTTTGTATCCCGCCATTGAGTCCTTGGAAAATACATAGGATACTATAACTTTCAGGATGCTGGCTTTCAGAAGTAGTAATAATCTTCATTATTTAGTAAGTATCACTTTCTTATTGACTCACTAACCATGCATTTATCCCCTTCCTTGCTCTTAACTTGGATTTTAATGTCTTATTGAATTTTTTCATTTATATCATCAGAACACCAATGTGATAATCTGTAGAAATAAACAGGTAATCTTACAATTAGTTTACAATAAATTGAGTATAATGGCTTCTGTATATAGAAAAAAGGATTCCTTATTGCAGCCAAAACTAGACCAGGCACTGACTGTGGCACAGATTATGAGCTACATATAACAAAGTTTATAGTAAAGCTCAAAAGAAAGAAATTAAAACCAAGCATGGGGATGCTGTATGTTCAGAAGAGGATCATACTAAAAGATCAAGACAAAATAAAAAGATGATGTAAACGATACACAGAAGAGACAAAAAATGAATGACATATGAAATGAAGAATCATATGAAGATGAACCCCAAATTTTGAAAAGTGAAGTGGAAGTGGTACTAAGAGAAATTGGGAAGAATAAATTACCAGAAACAGATGATATCTTAACTGAACTGTATCAAACCACAATGACAGAATTAATTTCAGTATTAGCCAAAATATGCCAACAAATATGGAAAACAAAACACTATACATTAGCCACAAAAAGGAGACACAAATTATTGCAGCAATTATAGTACCATAGCATTAATTTCCCATGCAAGCTAAAATTCGGCAACATAGACTCCGATCATATATGAAAAGAGAATTGCTAGATGTCTAAGCAAGGTTCAGGAAAGGAAGAAGCACTAGGGACCACACTGCAAACATACGATGGATAATGGAGTGAGCCCAAAACCACCCCCACACCCAAAATGAACAGCCTGTGCTTTATAGACTATAGCAAGACCTTTGACTGCATAGATCATGAAAAGCTTTGGAACACGCTTAAAGATATGGGACATGGGACAATGAGGAATTTGTATTTAAGGCAAGAGGCTAATGTAAGAACAGAAAACGGAGAAACAGAATTGTTCCCAACTGGCAGAGGGGTCAGGCAAGGCTGCATTTTATCACCCTAGCAATTCAACTTGTATGCAGCAAATATACATAGAGCAGGTTTAGACATGGAAGGAGGAGGAATAAAAATAGGAGGAAGGAACATCAACAATCTGAGATATGCAGACAACACCATACTACTAGTGGAAAGCATCGCAGATGTGGAACAATCACTAAAGAAAGTCAAAGAAGAAAGAACAAAAGCTGGCCTAATGTTAACTACAAGGAAAACAAAAAAAAATTATGACCATGGTGGTTTTACATAATTCAGTCTAATCAAAATAGTTAGACTTCCTATACCTTGAATCAAACATTGATCACAGATACTGCAGTCACGAAATAAGAAGCAGATTAAGAATTGGAAGGGCAGCTATGAAAGAACTAGCTTAAAGACATACAGCTAAACATTAAAGTTAAATAATCCACATCATTGTATTCCCTATTACTATGTATGATGTGAAAACTGGACAGTGAAGAAAGTAGATGGGAAGAGAATTAATTCATTTGAAATGTGGTTCTGGAGAAGAGTGCTGAGGATACCGTGGATTGCCAAAAAGACAATTAGGTCCTAAAACAAATCAAGCCTGAACTCTCCCTGGAAACCAAGATGACTAAACTGAGGCTGTTGTACTTTGGCCACATCATAAAAAGGCACAGCACAATAGAAAAGACAATGATGCTGGGGAAGGGAGAAGACAGCAGACAGAGAGGAAGACCACATGCCAGATGGATAGACTGAATTAGCAAGACCATGGGCCTCAGCCTGCAGGACCTAAGCAGAGTTGGGGAGGATAGGGAGACTTGGAAATGCCTTCATAGGGTCGCCATGGGTTGACATCAACTCAAAGGCAGCTAACAACAAATTTATTATGGGAAAATTATAGACATGTATAAGAAGGAAGGAGGATGGTGGGCAAGTGCTTGTATTATAAAAAGTCATCAAAAGAATGTAACAATAAGTTGTTAAAGAGAACCATGAATAAAGCTTCCATTTAGTAATTCACCTCTTGTATTAAACCACACTATGCTTTCTGCCAGTATTAATAGGAAAACTACTTACATTTATAGAATCCTATGAGTCTGATAGTGTTGCTAGTAACCTTTTATTATAAAATGGCAGTTGGCAGTCAACAGAACAGACTTCCCTTCATTTGGCTTTTCCTGGATGTCTCTGTGCCTACAACAGTTAAAGCTATTTCTATTCATCACAATTATGCACAGCTGAAAAAAATAGTATTGCTTGATTGATTTGGTAAGTGAAAATCAGTTTTTAAAGGAGTACTGGAAACCCATCCTAAACAAATGACTAAAAATAAAAGTAGGTTTCGCTAATTCAGCCACAAATTCATCCTCACTCTTAGAATGCAATTTAAATAATAACTTACCTAGAAATAAATTATATTTAAAACATGTGACTTACTTCAGACATAGCTCAGATTGTGCTGTGAGGCAAGACTGGGGAAGATGCAACTCCAATTAACTATCCAGTTTAAATAATACTGAGGGATATATACTATATTTTAGTGTATTAGCATATTATTTTAGTCTTTTAGCATTTTATTGTTTTGTGTTTTATCATCCATTTTGATTATATATGTCTGAAGTCCCCTTGGTGGAAAGGGCATTATAAATTGTTGTTGTTATTGTTGTTGTTAGGGATTATGGCTGTTGCAACTCTACCTACAGTTGCAATACACATCTTCCCCATCCCTAGTGATATCTGACTTGGAGTGAGTTGCAAGTACAGTGGTACCCCGGGTTACGAAATTAATTCGTTCCGCGGCGCCATTCGTAACCCGAAAAGCATTCGCAAGCCGAAGCCCCATAGGCCCTAATAGCGAAAGCCGCGATTTCGTGCGAAAAAGCGCCGAAAAGCACCAAAAAATTTTTCGTAACCCGAAATAACCTTCGTAACCCGGAACAGTTTTTTTAATGGATTTTTTTCGTAACCCGGAAATTTCGTAAGGCGGCGCATTCGTATCCCGGGGTAACACTGTATACCAAATATCCATTCATCCCATCCCAGAAAAAGGTTTTCTATAGTATATATACAACATAGACATATGCAGCCATGCATACAAATGCAAGTACTATGCATCCCTGCCAATAAAGAATAAAGTCCTTCCTAAGTGGAAAGGTATTTGCCCACAAGCAGAAAGAGAAGTGAGAGAAGGTGGCTAACTGAAATTCCATTGGGAAGCAGTTCCACAGCTTGGAAGCAGCATTAAAAAGGCCCTCCTCTGTGTACTTGTCAAATATGTCTGTTATGGTGGTAGGACTGAGAGAAAGTTCACTGCCAAAGATCTTGAGATCCTGGACAGGTTTGTATAACGATATAGTCTTTCAGATAGTCTGGATCCAAATTGTTCTGGGTACCACAATTCAAAAAGGATGTTGACAAGCTGGAGTGTATCCAGGCTGAACTATAAATAATACAAAAGGTGTCTTTAATATCTGGAAATCTCTTGAAACATCTATCCCTGCATTCCAAAGACATTACACAGTACTTTGTCATTAAAATACCTTTTATACATAAATTTATGGATTAATATATTCTGCTGTTTTGTTCATTGTTGTTTCTGTGTACCTTCAGGTGGTTTCCAATTTATGTTGACCCTAAGGTAAACCTGTCATGGGGTTTTCTGGGGCTGAATTGTGAATCTCTCACCCAGTGGGTTTCCATGACTGAGAGAACTAAACTGTGGTGTCCATTGTAGTAGTCCAACTCTCGGACTACTACACCACTGGCTCTTCTATATACATACATAAATGCAATTACATATAAACCTCTAAATAATTAGGAACATTGAAGCATAATAGAAATTCTTAGGATATCATGTGCAAAGTGAAAGATGAACCAGTTACCATTATGTCACACACAGTGAAATCATTTCCTGGAAGTAAACAAAGATTTTGGTAGTCCTAAGTAAATTTCATCTTCAAATAATTTATAGATGTTTTCCTCTGTCTAGTAGAAAAACACAGAGCTTAAAGAATACATTCATTCTCCTTATATCCCTATTTCCCTCTCAACAAGACTGCTGCAAGATACATAGATCTTTGTTCCACAAAAAATATCTTGTTTTCGTAAGAAAAAAATAATAGACATAACTGTAAGACAACTTTATATTCATATATAAGTCTAGAATTTTTTGTAAAAAAACTGACCCCAAAAAAGCTGGGTCAACTTATCCATGGGTCAATGTAAGTACTGTATTTTACCTCTTCCCCAAGTAGAGTGGCAAAAGGTAAAAGCTTAGTTCATCCTTGGAGCATCCAAAAGAAGCACCAACCCGCTCTACTCTTTCTGCCATGTTGCTGTTTCTGGCCTTTTTGAAAAGCTTGGGTGGAAAAATGGCAGTAGTGGCACCTCTTTGGTGTTTCCCCTCAAAGGAATGCCAAGAGGAATTGGGCTTAGAAGGATATGAATAAGACATAAACTTCATCCTTTATATCCTTTGTTACATGCCCCTAAGTTTTATCCTCATCTTATCCACGAGTCATATCAAAATTCATAATTTTGACCCCAAAACTTGCTCTCGACTTATACATAAGGTTGACATATAGTTGAGTATATAAGGAAAACATGTTACTCTATATGGTTGAGCATTTTTTAAAAAAGTTTTGGTGGTGCAACTTTGGATTGACAAATGTTTCTTTTGCCTAAATCAGATCATCTCAAAATATCTGATAATGGAGGCTTCAATTTCCTCTTCCCCAGTGTGCCAGGGACTGGTACTTTTTTTTGAGCCCATGGACCACATTTTTCTTTCTTTCTAGCAAACATGTAAGGGACTGGCAGCCAATGGCTCAGGGACCAGCATTGATCCATAGAACATCACTCTGAATAGCACTTGCTTACTCTTGTAAATGCATACAGGAATTGGAACATGGTACTAAGCAAACATAATAGTGAACTGGTTCCATGGAAACTCTAACTTCAAAATATGCAACCCTAAAATCAGGAAACCAATTTCAAATATTAAGAGGCCATAAAATAGGTAATATTGAATATACTCAAGCTAAAAAGGTTAAAATTCAATAAACAAAACTATGGCGGGTTCCAGACTGCCAAAAAGTACGTACTCAGCACATACTAGGGTTAGGAAGGGGCGTCCTTTCTGCATGCCCCTAACCCTAGTACCCGCCGAGCAAATACAAAATGGCAGCGCCCATTCTACATGGGCACTGCAATTTTGACGTAGCAGACGCTTAATGTCTGCACATCTCAGTGCCATTATGATGCTGCGAGTGCACCAATGGCACTTTGTGGCATCATAATGGCGCCGCAAAAAGAAGCCACTTTTTGCAGCTTCTTTTTGCTGCGTAGAAGAAGTCACACGGTTTGGGCGGTCTGTAAAGCGCCTATGTGAGCGGGGGAAAAGTCAGAACTGTACTAGCCAGTTAGTAGGATAGCTGTTCTGTAAACTCTAGTACTAAGCAGAAGTATGATGCACTTCACCAGTATGTGCACTAAGTAGAAAAGAAACAGAATAGAATAGAACAGAACAGAAGTATGCATTAAATTAATTCTGCAGAGGAAAACATATTTTGAAGCCCATCTCTAGTCTCAGTGCTGCTATTTCAGGTTAGATGTCATCCGTTACAACAACCATCCTCAAAGAACATCTCTTTTGGAATCCCCCAATAAGCCTGTTAAAATGTTCCAGAACACAATTTCAAAGCACATCTAGTACACAAGCTTGTCTGAGTGCCAGGTGCAGAACTTGATGAATACTCACAAGAGATGTCTTTAGAATCTAAATTACTTAAACCCAAAACAGACGGGCCAAAAAGTGCAACATCTGGCCACATTGGGGGCATGGTATGCAGGTAATGCACACCCCTGGTGCAGCTGGAAGCTGCTCTGGGGCCTCCTAAGGTAGCTTAAAGCCAGCCAAAAAAGGAGAGGCAAAAAGCCGCTACCCACCCATGGCTCATTGAGAACCATAGCAGTAGCTGGCTTTGGGGCTGTGGTGTCCAGTCACCATGGTCCCAGGATGATGGAGGGGGGGGGGGGGGCAACTGGGGCTGGAGTGGCCAGAGGCCACTCCAAGCTGCCCATCTGCTTCTCCCCCATGTCTTCTTTCACCTTTCCACAAAAATCACCAAGACAGTCAATAGTAAATAAAAATAAAACAACCCCAAAACCATAAAACATAAACATGAACTATACAACTATTTAAAACAACTCTTGAAAGTATGAGATGTGATGAGAGAACTGAGGTGGAACATGCCTCATCCTATCCCACAGTGCCAAGTGAATGGAAGGAGATGTTGTTCCTCCTCCTCTGCCTCAACCTACCAGTATAATTTTGATGTATCTCTCTAAATTTCCAGTGTTGCTTTCTCCTTCCTAGAGAGCCAGCACAGAGTAGTGGTTTGTTTGTTTCAAACCACTGTTTCAACCACCAATTCCTTAGGTTCACAAAACCCATTAGATACACTCCTGGGTACAGCAAAGGCAAAGGTAAGGACTGTCAGGAGCTAGTGTGTGAGTCCAGCAAATAAATATAATCATGATATTCACTGATGTTGGGCTTTCCCCACATTCATTTTTTGCAAATTGCAGTTCGTATTCTGCATGTGGCCCTAGGTCCACTTTTATGGACCCTGAAGCCTCTGTCAATATTTCAAAGCTCACAATTATTAAAAATAAATGAGTGACTTAGGGGCAATGTTTCCCTCAAACCATGCAGAACGCCCCAAAAACATGAAAACATCTGAAAATACCCCACTCCCACCCTAAAGCCCTATATTACTCTCAAATACTTCCATTTTCCTCTGTACTCCCTCTCAAAGTTGTGAAAGGTGAGGAGTAGGTGCAGCCCTCCCCCAGGCTCTAGGGGGAAAGTAGTTCCACACTCCTTCATAGCCTTCCTTGTGCCACATTCGAAATGGCACTGAATGTTGTGTGATAATTCCGATTTAGAAGCCACATCTTCTAACATCAAAGTGCTTTGCTGTCTCAGCATGCATCAACATAGTATAATCCCCATTGATATTTTGCATGTTTAGGTAGGCAGCTAGTGATTTTGAGGAATGTGAGTCACACTGCCACATCCCCAAATTAATCCTAGGGCACACAGTGAAAGATTGTTTTTAAAAGCCTTTCACTATGCAGAATTTTGGACCTATAGCTTGATCAGTTCCAGTGAAGCATATCTGACTATAAATATGAATGAATGACATTGTTCTATATAGCTTTCAATGGAAAAGAAAAGGAACAAGAAACAAAACACAGAAAGTGCAAATGATCCTGACAAAGCCAATCTTCAAACTTTCACTGGTGCAAATATGAGTAATCTTTGTTGCTACTATAAGCACATCTATGGAAAAAACTGTAGGTGTGTACCCCTTTAAAGTAAAGAGAGGAAGAGGAAAAAAGCAAACAAGAAACCAAACAATTGTAGCAATTATGTTACCAGGTATGTAGGTTACATGCTTCTTTCATGTAAGCATGGACATCATGGTTCCATTTAAGGATAAAATTGCTTATCTATATGAAGGGAGAACTAGTTATTTTGAATTGATTGTGTTACAATTTTTGTAACTCTTCTTTTCATACATTCTGGCTTTTACAGAATTTATAACAGAAATAGCATTTTAAACATACACAGAGTGCCATGGTCTCTTAATTGTGAATAATTAGTCACCCCAGGGGAAGAGAGAATGGCTTCCATGTGAAAGATATGAGAATGTATTGTAGACACAGTTAAATGCCAACACATCTCCTTCAGAACATACTACATAGCATAATTGTTTAGATCTTTTCAGATCTTTCATAGAAGAACACATATGTATTCTTGCAAAAAAAAAAAAAAAAGGAAAGGAAAGGAAAGGAAAGGAAAGGAAAGGAAAGAACCAAGCAAATAAAATAATGGTTTCAAAATATCACGAAACGCTTGGTCTGTGTTGCATAAAATTCATACAAACACTTGCATACAATTCCTTCCTGAAAATTCCCCAATTCAAAACCTGAACTATACTTTCCTGAAATGCAATGGATGAATTCTATTAACCACCTTAATTCACCCCCTATTAGTGCCTACTATTAGAACCAATTTCCAGTGGTATACTACCATGAATATATTACATGACCACCTCTGGCCATGCACAGAGTACCTCTCTCCAGTGGGTATTTCAATCACCCTCTAAGATCCTCCCATTAGAGAAAATGTATTCCAGCTGCTAGGCCACTTGGATTGGGTGTCACTCACTATTACAGGCAGGCAGGTTTGAGACCATTTTCTTTTAGAAATTTGCTACTGTATTCCTTAATCTGACCCGTGAGATGGGAACTGATTCATAAACCAGGAAGCACAACTATGTTGGCTTGGTACCACTCAGAAGTCTCACTTGGATTTTGTCCACAGAAGAACAGAGTGTTACTTTTCACCCTCAGAGTGCCACACTGTTTCCCTAAAATTGTTAACAACATACCAAAACACTACTCCCCCATCACCAAACCTCCCCACCTTCTATGCAAACTGATACCATGATATTTTCATCCCCTCAGACACCAATTTAAAATAAGCCCACTGAAGTGAAACATAATAGCAGTTACTGTTAGGCTATTACATTGATATGTATATTACAGAAAGGAATGTGGGTCTAGCTACTTGCAGCATGGGGCAGTGGACAGACTCCAGAAAGACAGCCAGGCTGAGATAAGAACTAATATAAAGCTAAGTCAGGGAGGAGGATAAACTCTGTCGGGGATGAGCAAATGCAGCAAATCCAGGAGATCCACTGGAGACTGCATTAACTGCCGAAGTACATAAAATGAAATGAAATAAAATAAAATTGGAGGATTGGTGATATTAAGATATTCACTTCTAGTTTTGTTTTTTAAAAATATATATACTGTATATACTCAACTATAAGTCTACCTCATGTATAAGCTGAGGGCAAGTTTTGGACAGCATTTAGAAGGAAGCAGATTGAATACAGCAGGAAAGATTGGATCACTAAAGGTAAAAATCCATGGAATTACATAGTTCCTTCCTTTATGACTGCCTTCTGTTCTAATTATGCACATCTATTTTTCCAAACGCATCTGTACCATGCAATAAGCTTTTTCTGTGGCCGCTGTGATAAGAAAACCTTTTGGTCAAAACCAGTGTGAGCAAGAGGTGTCTTTGTACACAAGCACTTCCTGTTTTCATTCCACGATCAAATATGTTCTTTGCAGGGCAAATAGGGGAGCACTTGAGGGAGGAAAGCAGAGATGTCTGAGAGGCTAATTGAGTGTACTAAAGAGCTGTTTGGCATGGAGGGAAAGAAATTTTCCAAGGCTATGAATAAAGGCTGCATGGGTCAGATTTCTTGCTGTTCCTTTTCTTTAACTATCTTTGAAGTTAAATAACAACAGCCTTAATGTCAGGCTTACCTTTCTGATATCATAATCTTTATATACTACTGAAAAGCTTATACTACCAGGCTAGGATTTCCTTTACCCACTCAAATTCTGGATATTATCCAGAAAAAGCATGCACATTTCCAAGCAATTCATCCTCAGATCCTTTCATCTTCCTGTACCATTGTAATAGCAAACGTAAAGCAGGCCCCAGTTGCAGAATGAGAATATGTTAGAACTATCATGCAAACATTAGTGATTACTAGCCAAAAAAAACCAACCAATCCAAGCAAATCAAACAAAATACAAATCTTTATATGTAGCCTATTGTTAGCATGATGGAGGTTATTCCAAAACTAAGTGCAAAAGTAATTCACACATTGATGAAATAACATTATAAAACAGAGTTAGTGGGTCAAATTAAATCATGTAGGGTTATAATCTAAGTTTTTAAAATAATTCATGATAATATATGTGACTAAAACAGCTCTTAAGCTGAACTACCTTGCTTTTTGTAAAATGTTTTCCCCCACAAAAAATCATTTTTTCTATATAAGCAAAATGAATTGGAAGTGAATAGCTTTGTTCAGGCATTTTATGCTGTAGAAACATTTATGAGCTTTATGTAAGTTTAAAGAAAAAGTCCCTCTCCTTCCAGGCAAAGCAGAGGTTAATGATTTTTGTCATATTGAAATTAACAATTGCTACAGTTGGCCTTTAGTATTTTATTTGTCCTTTTGAGGTATTCAGAATAGTTGACAATAGCTTGCAGTTGAGAACATATGTAGAGAGACCCCTGTGGGTTATGGAAAAAGTTGTTCCATGCTGGTTGGGTGTTTGAAAAAAAATACAACCAGAGTTCTTTTATGTTCTTTTCATTAATGAGAATGCATGAATGTCAAAATGCAGCAATAGGCCATTCAAGGTCCAAAGCCTTAGCAGCCCCCTTTTTAAGAACACATCCTGAGATGTAAAATACATTTGCTTAACAAATTAAAATAATGAGATAATTCAATTAGTTCTTTTATAAAAAGGAAGAGGAAAAAAGGGTACATTGTAGGATTATTGTAATAGAAGACCAGGTCACAGAGCACAAAAGGGTGAGCAAACCTATTAGAAGTAAAGTTAGAGTAGTGGTGAAGGATAATGTTTGAAAATTGTAGTCCCTTTATAAAGAATTCTGCATGAAACAATATTTATATTTTATTTTATATTATATATGTGGCTTGGCCAGTGTTATATTTTGAAATAATACATTAGTTCAGCAAGAAAAAAGAATGAGGAACTATTTAAGAGAGAGTCCTTTCCTTTCTCTTCATGTGTTTATGGCAAAAAATCTTTTTGAATTTTCATTGCAGTAGTCAGAGGTCTCCATTATCAGTTTTCAGGTCTGAGAATTATAGCACAGTAAATCTTTCAACACCTACAAACTCATTAAAAGGTAAATGGTAAAGAACATTTTAAAGCTTATGCAATGACCATCCTCTTCAAAGCTCCTGGTTTATTTTATTTTTAAAAAATTCACTTGGTGTGAGGGGGAAAACAGAGTAGTATTTCAAAAAAGTTAAAAACTAGGAAGACGTTATTCAAAATCCACGAGACACAAATTATTCTTTTGGGCAAAAATACACCAAACGTTTTCTGTATATCCATTCCAAAAGAAAAAATAAAAGCAGAAATTTATGGAGATGTGACTGTGCGTGAAAAAAAGTGGATTGTTCATAGCCCAAGGTTTTTTCATGATCATTGTGCTGCTCTTCTAACCACTTCCTAGCTAAAAATAAATAAATAAAAATCCTCCCCCTCACACTCACTCAACTTCCAAATTAAAAACATTTTACAGGTTAGTAAATCTCCAGCTGAGGTGATGTAGCAAAGAACAGCTGTGAAGTAATTTTGATAATGATGAGAATAATAAGCACATGGCAAGGTTCAGGGCTTTGCTGTTGCAGCTTCAGTGCTCCTGAATAGATAAAAGTGATTAAATACTCCTGATTATCCCTGACCAATATGTAATGGATTTACAGCCCTTTCAATTAGTCAGTATTTGCTTAGGACTCATTATTTTGTCTTTGGTTAAGTAATCAGCCCAGAGACTCATGTTCTGTCTAATTCCTCTGAGCCAAGTGGGTACTACAGGGCATCTGACCTCTGAAATGGCCATAGCTAGAAGGCAAAAACAAGGACTGTTCCAGCAGAGGCACTGGCTATTTTGGCTAATCCTGACCCTACAGGCCAGATCAATGCACTTTCGTTTGCTAATAATGCCCTTACATCAAAATGATGGTTTAGAATTGTGGATCTGTTGCTACCCGACCCCTTTAGCTGTTCTTGCATCAACATAAATTTAAAAAGGTACCCAGTCCAAGAATCGTGGCACTGAAATTAATATCTACCAGCACAGAAATGTCTAATTTTTTACAATCAGAAGTAACACCTGCATGTATAATAGTTGTGCATTCTACCCTTTTAAGTATTTGCCCAAACAAAATGGAAGGAAAAGTGAACTAATAATTTTACTATTTTCCACCATTTCTATGTAAAATTAAGAGAGCTACTACTTCTTTTGCAAAAATGTATTTTGATGCTTAAGTAAAGCTGTAATAGTCAACAAAACACCAACACATAAAGCCAATTGCAAACAGGAAGATAAAGATAGATTGCTACTAAAAGTGTTGCTTTTTCACATGTATAATCTTTTCCCCCCAGAAGTGAATATGGCTAGCTTTTAAGATAATGGACTTGAAGAGCACCTTAAATAGCTGCTTTAATCTCCTATAGAACTGAGGAATTAGAAATACTACGTTCTGACTATATTTTATATTCAAACCAACACAGGAAATATTTTCAAATGAATTCTCTGATTTCCCTTACATCTTGCAATCTAAGGTGGAACACACATGCTACATACTCTACATACCAAACTCAGCATACAAGCACCACTCAGAAGACCTGGTAGGTTCACATGTATTCAGTCCTGGGAAGGTCTGAATATTACACTGACTGAACAACCAACATTAAACTACTTGGTTTCTCGTAGGTCCTTGCAAAGGTTTCAGCCCTCCCTAAACACGTACTAGTGATTATGTAACACACATGTACATGTATGTATGGTGGAGAAAGAAACTCGTTCTAATTACAGATTTTTTAAAAACAAAACCAAAAAAGTTCTCTGTACTAGAGAACAGAGTAAAATGGTAGTTCTTGGGCTGAATACCACTTTGTACTGGGGACTGTGTTTTATAGTCAATATACAAATCATGGACTGATTCCAAAAATAAATACCATAGAAAAATACCAGCTTCTAACCACCCAAAACAATATCCTAAAACAGTATGTGAATGTGCTTACAGTTTCTGAAAGGAAAATTACACATAATGAAGCTTGTGAACAATATATATATATATATATATATATATATATATATTGCATTCACTTACTGTGAGATGTTGGAAAAGCCACGCTCTCATGATATTTGTTGCTACTTTGGGGAAAATTCCTCTTTTCTTCTGACGTTTTTTATCCTTGTCTGGGTCATCATCATCCCCTGTGCCGGGAGAAGCTACACTGTTGTCTAAACCATCCCCTAACAAAAACAAAACAACAACAAAAAATGGGATGAAAGATAATAAACAAGAAATATAAACCAATCAGAATAATCAGAATAACTACTGAAGGGTCATTTGCATATGAAAATAGCAGGCAACTTCCATTTCTATTAACTATGATTCCTGATACAGATATATCAAAATTAGAAACCATGTCTGCCGAAATGTTAATTTGATGTGCCACACATGCACAAATCATTAATTCAATTATACCTGTGTGTTCGACATAGTACAATATCTCTTTGTCAATTATGGGATGCAATATGGGAAAACCTGCCACAAGAAAACCTATTTACTGTAAATGCATTCCCTGCAACCATGCCGAATACTCAGTGTAGGTAATCAAGTTAAATGTTCTGTGGTCTATATATTCTGGGTCTTCTCCATAGGTGACAGTAAATGTGTCACTGTTCACTGGACATAATACACTGTCAGCTCAACCCATCCCCATTTACTACCATCTCCCTACACAAGCATGTGTGCACATATACACTCACATACCCCTTGTATGACCCTGAAAACAGTTTTTGCAAGACATGAAAACTTCTATCTCTGCATCACTGATCATTATCTTCTTTCTTTTAAAAAAAAGATGCACATCAAGGTAGGGTGCTTGCTTAATCAGAACTTTCTATCAACATCTTTCTCTTCAGTGCTTTTCCCTGGCATTAATTGTGCATTAGCAAAAATCATTTACTTTTAACAGTCATAGTTATTTTTTCTTGCCCTCCAGCAAAAATGCCTTGAAAGCCTGCCTGGAGGGCATCTAAATTATGTATCTGAAAAACTCTTCTGGCAAGGCATTGCAGGACCCCTACTTTCTTAAAATTCATACGAGCACGTCTTCCTGTTTTTGGGAAGGCATCAATCAAGAGCAGCAATATATGCCATATTCCTACATTAATATTTGAACTAATAACTTTTAAAAAAGGAAAGAAACAAGATCCGACTTGTGGCATAATCAAATGCAAAATAAATGAAGAATACTGGGACAGCACTGAGACTTTATAGATTGCTGTGTTTTCCTTACACATCATTAGCCTGGAGCCACACGAAAGAGGAAAACAGAGAAGTGGAGAGTTTATGCTCCCTGCTGGTGTTTAAGAAGCCGAGGTCCTGGAAGGACATCTGGGAATTGCACTGAGACGGTGGTTTTTGTAATTTAAGAATAGACATTCATTAGCAGTAAATGCCATAAATCCCATGCTAAGTAAAAACCTTGTCCAAGAAAGCCTAAAACAATAAACTCTGTGCTCAATGTAGCCTGAGATAGACGCTCCACAGCTTCCTGAGGAATGCTATAGACCCAAGAACTAATTCCTATAGCCTCTCTTGGTTTTTTAGAGCTGCTAAAACAAACACATTACTGCTACATAGAGATTGTTTACCTCAAAACTCTAAATTCTATTTCACCTTCATTTTGTGATACCCAAATACCTTTCCTGTGGTGCCTCTTCAAAGAAGCAAAAATAATCTAGGGGGAAACACCAACCTTCTCTAACTAGGGGAACAGAATAGCCAGCTAGTAGATTAATTTTATTGACATTTCCATTTTCACTGCAATGTGATACCCTCCATCACATAGAAGAGATGGTCTTCACTATTTACAGAATGACAGGCCACTTCATTACACAACCACCTTGCCCCAAGGCTGAGTAGTTCTCTTCCATCTGCAGAAGGACTTGAGTCAGACTCTAAGTCACTGTTTCTTTTCCTTTGACTTAAGGCAAATAAAAAAGTAAACTGAAGTGGTAGAGAGTGATCAAAGAAAGGTACAAGACTACATAGCTTATCAAAAGCCAGCAACTTTGTAGAAATATTACTCTGGAAGAATTCCTTCTAGTTGCCCATCATCTACACATGTGTGCATAAGCACAAAGCTGCAACATACACATACCCTTCCCACTATGCCAAAGAACTGCTGCAAGGCAATTTTCACGAACACTAATGGCTTCTGACTGCTCCTTGGCAACCCTAGCATTTTAACCTGGGTGGATGTGCTCTCCAAAATACAGAGACTGGAGCTATCTCATCATCTGTTCATGTGACACAGATGGAGAGTGGCTATTAGGAGCCAGGCAATGGGCCTTGGGGATCTGAGGTGCTGTACTGTAGCCTCAGGCAATTTTGAAAAGCAGTACCCGGAGATGGAGAGGCTAGAACAATCCATGCCAAAAGTGCAAGTTCAAAATCAGTCTGTTTGCCTACCTATTGTCTACTGTTTTTGCTTTTTTAATCCAATGGATATATGCATATTACACATGGATATATAACATGTTATCTCCTTTAATTTTCTTTTCTCAATCAGACACTCATAGCACTACAGAAACATATAAATGAACAATCTCTCTCACACATGCACTTAGTATATGTATGTGATGAGGAGTATATTTGTGATATTTGCCATGTAACACATAATTTGGAGCCTCCAAGACAATCAATTAATTTATGAGGGAGGGAGGAAGAGTAAGTAGTAGCTGGTTAGATATTCTGATTCTGATTCATGCCACAAAAGTTTATTTAAAGTTTGTACAGATGATGGGGCTGCTTTAGAGATTAACAAATAATGCTGCCCTTTCTCACAGTTTTTTTAAGGGAGAACATCATATACTAGGAACAATATGCAAATGAAAACTACAAATAATCAATAAGTTTTAATAGAATTAAACATGCTATGAATAGTACAACCAGCAAAGGTGAAATATGACATTTACAGCAGGAAGAAAAGAACATGTGTTCTTTTTTATTTTAGTTGTATTTGTATGTCACTCTTCTTCCAGTGAGCTTAAGACAGCATCCATGTCTCTCATTCTCTACTTTTTATATTTACAAAAACCCTTGTGAAGTAGGCCAGGCTGAGAGGGAGCAACTGGCCCACAGTCAAGCAGTGAGTGCCATGGCTGAATTGTGGTAGAATATGGATTTCCAGTGCCTCTCTCCAGGATCTTAACCACTACATTAAACTGAATCTCATGGTATGATGCAGGGATCAAGTAAAAAGTAGTCTTAACAGTCACTGGAGCTACTGAAACTAAGCTCTGAGTGGGAATTTAGTCCTTCTCAGACCAGTAAAAGCAAAACAGGCTGTCTTTGAAATGTTATGGAAAGGGGAGGGGCATATGCTTCTATTAAATTACTACTGCTATTCTTATTCAGTGCTTCTACAGCAAATGAAATACTAGGAACAGAGAAAACAAAATGTATTCTTAGCATCTGAGAGCTTCATACAGTGCAACTACAAACTGATATTTGTCAGCCATGCCATTCTGGCACATAGCAAGATAGTGTATTGTCTTAGGAACTTTGCAGCAATTTATACCTGTGCCTTTCCCACCAGTTGTTCAGTTCTATTTGCTACAGTGTTATCTTTGCATGTTTCTAAATGCTTACACAAATTCTGAGTCAACACAAAGACATAATAGGCTTTAACAGGCCAGAATAAGCAGCATTCTTTTCCCTCCCTTAAAAATGCACTGGGGAAAAATAGCACACAGAAAATGAATCTCAGAAGGCTTCGGAGGTGGGGGCATTCCCTGAAGAAAGAAACTCTGTGTGTGTGTGTGTGAGAGAGAGAGAGAGAGACAGACAGACAGACAGACAGACAGACAGCGGGAAAGTGGTCATTCCTGGGAAGATCATTCATTCGTACATACAGTGAGATTTAGCTTTCAAAGTCCACAGACCTCAGGGATCTTCAGGGAATGGAAGATCCAGTCCCACAGAGGGTTTGTCTCTATGTTGCCTTTCATGTTGCCCCACTCTGCATACCCATCCCCCAGCAGCAAGTCACAATGCTGTCAATGTTCCCCTAGATCTCAACCATTGTGTGCTATACAGTGTACCACTCCCCAAGGACAGAACAGAGCAGATTTATTTAATGCTGTTCCTGGCAGCACTATCTCCCACTGGTTCTCTGACTTTCAGTTAGTTTCCAAGTACGATATACACCAAGTAAAGAGACTCTTTCATGACATAGCCCTTTTCTTAAAATCACAAATCTCAATCATACTTGGCTCTGGTGGGTGCTGGTGATGACATAGTAGACTACGTCGGTACCAATATAATTAGATATTATGAAGTTGTTGATTTTTATTACCATTTTTCTTTTATTTGTTTTGTGTATTGATGTGCCATCACATGTGTGTTGGGGTGTGCATGCACTGAATAAATACTAATATTTGCACAACACGCTTCTTTCTATGATAATTTCTAATATATAGTAGCAGTAGTACATTTAAATTTTAATAAAATGTGTGTCTACATTTCTATACTACTTTTCATAGTTATGGAGGGAGGCATCAATTATAGTCCATGGGTTTATTTATTTTTCTTTTAAAAAGGTGATTGCTATACAGTCTTCAAAAGATTCACATGGCTAGCTAAATTACTATATTGTTCTTATAGCATCTCTAAAGAATTTATAATATTAAAAAAATTCATTTATTAAAAAAGGTAGTGTCTCTCCAAACGATAAGTCTGGTGTGCCAGATGACAAATGATGATTATAAGGATGACGACAATAACAACAATATATGCCTGGAGTCTGGAAAGAGCCCCACTACAATTAAAACAATTTTATGAAGACAATGTGGCATAGGAGTTTAAGCACTGGACTATGACTCTGGAGACCAAAGTTCAAATCCCTGCTTGGCCATGGAAACCCACTGGGTGTTCTTGGGCAAGTCACACACACTCAGCCTCAGAAAACCCCATAATAGGGTCACCTTTGGGTAACCATAAGTTAGAAACAACTTGAAGGTACACAACAACAACAACAACAAATAACAATAGCAGTAAGTCAACAAGAGCCCAAGATCTGCAAAAAAAATGCCTTATATAGCAGCCTACAGATTTTGTCCATGTTTTGATACATTAGAGAAGGAGAAAGATTAGACACAAGCACATTTTCTAGAAGACAATACTCTGGAATTAATGCAGTTTGTTTAATGAACTGGTTTTTAAGGCTTGTTTTATCACAAAAGAATGCAACTGAAAGTAAAACTGAAATGGAATAATCAGAGGAAGATGCATTGATTACATTACTTTCAAAAACACCATAATAATGCCCATAGTCATCCAAATAATTACGTTGGGAAATACAGCAGACTATAGCTGGATTATTGGGCTAGAAAGTACTGGAATACAAAATGTAGCCCCACCTTTTCCAAATCAAATATCAACACTCTTTCCACAGTGTCACATTGATTCACATACCCTTTATGGTCCAGAGATTGCAGAATACATGATCATGTGGCTGCAGTCATTCTCATGAAACCCTCTCTCTATCAGTCCCTCGACCTCAGACTTAATTTATACCTGTATAAAATTTTACTTGATTGTAGTGATTGCAATTTTTTCTCCTGAACTTTACGCATACCTCTTTAGCTTAATTGGTGTCCATGTACTTTGGACTGATTTTTACCTCACTTAGGAAACTTCTATTTTGAAAAAAAAATTATCATAGTTATAACTTCTATCCCATGTGGCCACTTAATTCATAGATAACACTTAACTACACAAAGAGACACACTGTGCCAGAAATGCCCCAGATCACTACTGTAACGTGTATCTTTGGGCTCAACAATGAATATTGCCTTTTTCCAAGAAGAGCAAAATATGGTTATTTTATGGAGACATGGCAGCCAATGAAAACATTTACTTCTGTCCTTGGATAATTCTGCAAAATACACATTTGGTAGACATAAGAAGAAACCTAATTGGAGATAGATTCTTTTCCTCAACCATTTTCTGCATGTGATATGTATCTACTTCAAAAAAATAAAATAAAACAATACACTCATGCTTTGCAGCCCTAAAAATTGTTAGGGTATAAGTGCCATAATGGGACTGCAACAACTGTTTTTCTAGCAGAGTGCCATAGCAATCACTGTAGTAAATTATAGGAGGCCAACAATCTAGTACAGAAGTGCATGCCAATTCTACTATGACACAAACAGCTATCCTCACAAATGGAGTAGCACTGGATTATCAGCACAAAACTGGAAAGAAAGAATGTGGGACAAAATTACTTCTCATCCCAAATGCCTTGATGTCTACCCTGGCTGCTGAACCTCTGCCTGCCTGAGTGCTTCAGCAAGGTAATAAGATGAAAATGCAACTAGCATACATTACAGTGAAATGAATTTAACCCATTGATGTCATAGAAGGGTACACTGTAGCTACATCAACGTATACTACTTTATGACCTATCATCCATTTTATCTCTGTAGAACAAGAAAGGCAGTGGCTAGGATGTGGCAGTTAAGTGTGAGCTGTTTTTCTTTCTTACAGTTCTCTGATTACAACATAATTGTTTAACATTTCTTGGGATTTATATATAATCTTCTATACCTGTTTGCTTTCTGGCTTTCTATTTACCTATGGACATCTTTCAACTACACCTAATGAAGTTATCTGCTTTTTTAAACTGAAAATCAATATTGTAAGCAGCCATTTGAATTTTCATAATACTTTTTCAAAACCAAGTATTTTCTTGTTAAAAAGTTCCAGTACAGAACATGAAGAACACGTGCTACTTACTCAACCCTTTTACCAATCTGCTGCGCTAAACTGCCTGGATATGTTAACACAATTTTACCCCAGTTTTAGAGACTAATTCGTGGCCCAATATTGTGTAGTGAAGGGAAGGGTGAAATATGTTAGTTTACATGCAACATTTACTAACTGTGTGGGTTTTCCGACTTGAGAGAAGGGACAGTGACCCATGCCACCTTTTTCAAATTCAAAAGAGCACTGAAAAAACAGTCTTCATAGGCTTACCTCAAGTTTCTCTGGCCCTGAACCCCCTCCCCCTCCCCCTCAGGGAATGAGTAGAAAGAGAAAAAAAGAAGAGAATTTAAGCTCCTTTCTCTTCAACTTTTCAGGCGGTATAAGCAGCATTTAGCAAATTCAGCCTCCAAATGGCTCCAAACGCTCTGAACTGCAGGGGCTCATCCTTTGTTAGCCTCCCTCTATTTACACAGGATTTACACAGGCTCTGTTCTGAAGAGACCACATGTTTCTGACAGAAAGCACTTTCATTCATACTGCATCAGGCAACAGGATTGTAACCACTGCAGCTTCATGCTGACCTGAGATTAGGGATTTCAGCAGTACTGAGATGGTAACAATCTACTAACTAACCCAAAATTATCCATGGAGATTTTTCTGCCACTCACATTATAACTAATGTGGTCATAGAGATGCGATCTCTTGAAACAGCTACTAAGCGCTAGCTATTGTCAAGTAAAGCTCATCCTCCCCCACCCTCAAGTAAACAGGAGGAAAGAAAATATGGGGGGGGGGTGTGATCAGACTGCTGCTTGGATTAAAACCATTTCACCCACTGCAGAAGACAAAAAGTGTAAAAGCAGACAGATGGACACATATGTAAATGTGGTGCCATTTTTCTTCTTGTCATTGGCAAATTAGTTAATAGTATAGTTTAATATTTTGTTCTCTGTTCTTGCATTTCAGTTAACAAGTCATAATCAGACTCCACTTAACAGTACCATACAAACATGATCATCTATGTTTATTTGTTTGTTACAGTGACCACTTACAACTGTAATGGTTAAAACACTTTAAGGCTCTTTTCATATGGCACAAATGCTGAAATCTATTATTTGAGGGGCTACAACACAAGAGAGATTTCCCTATCTTGATATCTTTACCATGTGTACACTGCTCATATATCTCAACATGACAAATCATCATGTTGTGAGAAGAAACCCTAATTTTCTTTTAAATTACATCTTTGGTAAATCAGTTGTGCACTTAAACACAGATACACAGAGAAATTTCACAGAGGCTAAACCTACTGGTGTCCTCTCATTATGTGTTTGATAACTGAATTAACGTAAGACATTTTGAATTCACATATTGATCAGTGTCTGCAGCAGTCATTAAAATTATGACTAATTCACAATGAACACAAATCTCTGATATGTAACTATAAAGCAGATTTTTAAAGTTCTTCCCCATATATTATAGTAAAGCTCCTCTGAACATCTCAATGATTCATTTTTAGTGAGCTCTCAAATGCCCTTAACCACAGTTAATGCTCAGGTTTTATTAAGGAGGAGAGCAGGGACAAATGGACAGTTAAGTCCCAGCTCTCAAATTCAACTCTACTTGCACTGCACTGTCTAATGCTACAGCTTCCTAATGTGCTGTTCACCTCCCCTGTGTGGCATTTCTGCAAACAAGTCATTCCCAGCTTTTAGTCCCAAGCAAAGAAGACTGCCTTCTTTAAGTTATCTAAAGAATGTGACAGATACTATCATTGTTGTTGCTGCAACAGGAAGAAACAAGAGAAGGAAAGATCCCCCCAAAAGACCATGATGAACATATTACCAAAATATATAATGTATTTTCCAGAATATAACTAAATGCTATAGTTAAAATCTTAATTTCTAATGCAATCTTGCTTTTCTTATTCACACATAACTTTCACTGGTTTCTAAAGCCAGTTTCACCCAAGTAAAGAGAGTAAGTTAAGAGCCATGTCTTGCATAAGGATATAAAAGCCAAGCAGGGTGCAACAGTTCAACGAACACAGTATTTGATTTAACTGAGATTCTGGTAGAAAAGGTATTCTGTTTTAGCTAACTATGCTGTTTTTAATATAATATATGAGCGCAAACACAATACAGTTTTGGGCGGGTTACAAACCGCCACTTGGGACTTCCTCAGGACGTCCCAGTTTAAAAAAGGGATGTCTCTTCCAGACGCCCCTATTCCTGTTACGGACTCTGTCCATAACAAATGGCGGCAGCCGTTCCACACGGCCGCCGCCATCTTGACGTAATGGATGCTGTGCGTCCGCAAGTCGCGCGGTGCTAATGATGTCGCGAGTGCACCATTGGCGCCTCGCAGCGTTATTAGCGCGCCGCCAGAAGAAGCTCCATTTTGGAGCTTCTTTTTTGCTCCGTAAGGGAGCCGCGCGGTTTGGATGTGGCGGCTCCCTCGCGGAGCAAACAGCAGCGCCGGGAGACCGCCGCAAAGCGGCGGTTTGTAACACCTCCCAGAGAGATCTTGTATCACCTTTGAGACTAAGTCAAAGAAAGAAATTGGCAGCATGAACTTTCGTAGACTTCAGTCTACTTCCTCAGATGCATTTGGTGGAGTGGAAGCCAGGTACAGACATATATGTGTCACTGGTATGTGAGAATGTCAATACAAATTACAAATACAAATTGTTATGTGACATCCTCAACAAGACACAACAAGGAGGGATGGTGTGCGGCCCTTCTGGGCAGAAGCCCCACTCCTTCCAGCCAGAAGCCCTACCCCTTCTGAGAGAAGTCCTGCCCCTTCTGGCTGGAAGCCTTGTTGTTTCTGGCCAGAAGGCCCACACCTTGCTTTGCTATGGGATTCTGGGAACTGTAGTTTTGGGAAGTGTAATGTGACCATCCATGGGGCTTTCTTGGCAAGATTTCTTCAGAGGAGGTTTGCCATTGCTTTCCTCTCAGCTGAGAGACTGTGACTTGCCCAAGGTCTCCGAGCTGGGATTCGAGTCTCTCACTCAGTCCTCTGGCTCTCTTTGTTCTAGTTATTGTGCTGTGCCTTCTGTGCTTTATTATGCTTGTTGTTGTTGTTGTTGTTGTTTGCCTCCAAGTTGTTTACAACTTATGGGCCCAGAGCACCCTCCCTCCCTTCTGAGTGCCTGTTCCTGGAGACCCTAGGATGAAACTAGCATGGGGCAAGGTTCATCAGTGGGGGATTTCCATTGCCATTTGGAGGCTGATAGAGCATGACTTGTGTGTGTGGTGTCTTCAAGTCATTTCCAATTTATGGTGATCTTAAGATGAAATTATCATGGAATTTTATTTGTCAGAGGGGGGGGGGGTTGCTATTGCTAGCCTGAGACTGAGAGAGTGTGCCTTGGGTTTTTCTCACTGGAAGTCCCACCCCCAGAGGTCCAGCCCCCCCACCCCACCCAGCACAGGGTGACCACCGGTGTGGGAATGCCACTGAGTTTGGGCACTTGGTCTCTAAAAGGTTCACTCTCACTGCTCTAAATTATGTTGTTTGTCCTGAGATAAAAATGCACTGATACTGATTTGGTATGAATAGCTGTATTTAGCATCAACTATCACCTTGTAGGATCTCTCTGTGTGTGTCTATGTGCCTTCAAATCACCTGTAAGCTTACAGCAACCACATGAATTTCATAGGATTTTCTTAGGCAAGGAATATTCAGAGGTGGTTTTGCCAGATCCTTTTTCTGAAACAGCCTGCAGCTGGTACTAATTGGTGGTCTCCCATCCAAGTACTAACCAGGTCTGACCCTGCTCAGTTTCCAAATCAGACAGGATCTTGTGCCTTTTGTACTCACTTTTTTCTAACAATTATTCAAAAGTTCAGCTCTACATAATTGCTTCCCATGAACCAAAGTGTGCTTTAATGATTTTTGTAAGAAAAATTGCAAAGATTTTAGAAAATAGTTAAAACAGAATTAGCGAAATGCTCATAAATATTTTAAGACCACTAGTTTCTTCATCAGGTTTTAAAAAAGAGTTAAGAGATAATTTTCTGTGTAACTGCCATACTTCAGCTTTTAAAACTGCGTGTTAGCTATGAACTATGAATTGTGTCTGATTTTTAAATTAGCTATGACCTGATGTTTTTTATTCTACCTTTTGCTCTGATTCTTTTCGCATTTCATTCTCAGCTCTTGCCTACAAAGGCCGATTCCCCTTTAGATAGATTTCTTAGGCTATGATCCAGATGCAAACTTGGTTGTTTTGCTTCATAAACAGTAGTCACGGCTACCCAGTACATGTATAGGTACAGTGGATTTTTTTTTTACTTTAAAAAACAAAATCTGACTTCAATGTTATAGGGCTGCAGCTACACTGCAGAAATAATCCAGTTTGACACCACTTTAACTGCCGTGGCTCAATGCTATGGAATTCTGTGAACTGTCATTTTATGAGACATTTAGCCTTCACTGTCAGAGAGCTCTGATGCTTCAATGGATTACAGTTTTCAGAATTCCACAGCATTGAGCCATAGCAGTTAAAGGGCTGTTAAACTGGATTGTTTCTTCAGTGCAGATACAGCCTATAATAAATTGATTTTGAAAGGGTTCTAAGTTTTAACTTCACAGTAGTCAGTATTTTGGACTACTGTAACATGTCCTGCTTGGTGCTGTCTTTGAAGAGTGCTTGGAAACTTCAGCTGGTTCAAAAGAGCTGCTGCTGGGCTGTTAATGGGGTCAAGTTACAGAGACCACACAATGCCCCTCTTGAAACAGCTCCGCTGGCTATCAGTTTGTTTCTGGGCACAATTCAAAGTGATGTTCATGAAATATAAAGCCCTATGGTCTGTTACAGACAGCCAAAATAAAGCTGCTTCGAGTCACAGTGGAGGTATGGTGTTTCAATGATGCATGCGTCCTAAGAGTCCAGAAGTCTCACCAAAGCCACGCTCCAGTCCTTAGGGCTGGAGCGTGGCTTTGGTGAGACTTCTGGACT